>NC_041380.1:194283011-194342091 GCF_002162155.2 Triticum dicoccoides
AGTTTAAAAAATCCTACCGAGTGATGAGCAAACCTCACACTCGGGGTCTTAGATGCAGTCCAGTACTCGCCTAAGTTTAAAAAATCCTACCGAGTGATGAGCAACCCTCACACTCGGGGGCTTAGCTGTAGTCCAGTACTCACCTAAGTTTAAAAAATCCTACCGAGTGATGAGCAAACCTCACACTCGGGGGCTTAGCTGCAGTCCAGTACTCGCCTAAGTTTAAAAAATCCTACCGAGTGATGAGCAAACCTCACACTCGGGGGCTTAGCTGAAGTCCAATACTCGCCTAAGTTTGAAAAACATCCCTATCCGCAAGGACGACGAGGTGCAGGTCGACTGCAATCCTCTCCTCGGAGCTGCGCCACAAGTACAATGTTCGCTCCATCCCTATGCACAAGGACGATGAGGTGCAGGTCGACTGGGACATCCTCCTCAGAATTGCATCTCAAGTACACAGAATATTCCGAGTGAAGAACAAGTTCCACTTGAAGGCAAACACAAGCACATTCAAAAGATAAACCAAGTTCAGATAAATCTTAAAGTCCTAGAACGAAGATAAAAGTACTCGGGCATCAGGCCCGAAGGAGTTTAACAGCTACAAAACCACTCAGCATTCCAAGGCAAATTTAAGGCGAGATATAAAGTTTTTCACTCCGCAGGAGGAGGGCTTGCAGGCTCGACGAACTCGTCCAGGTCAATTCCGTTAGTGATTCGGGTGGCCGCAAGAATGAAGGTTTCCATAAAGGATTGGAAGTCATGCTTTTTTGTATTGGCAACCTTGATCGCCGCCAGCTTCTCTTCTCGAGCTTCATTGCAGTAGACCCTAACCAGCGACAGAGCCACGTCAGCACCGCATCGGGCAGAAGACTTCTTCCATTCCTGCACTCGACCAGGAACTTCATTGAGTCGAGCCATCAGAGACTCGAGGTCATTTTGAAGCATTTCCCTGGGCCAAAGTGATGTATCAATGCGCGACACCGCCACCTTCAGGCGAGCAAGATAGCTTGTAATGCTGGCAACGCGAGATTCCAGTCGAAGCACATTCATGGCAACCTCGTCGCCGACTGGAGAAAGGATAGGATCCAAGCCTGTCTCGATCCGTCCAATTTCCTCTTCAAAGTTTTGGCAGAATTCTGCAAATTCAAGGAGTTAATGAGTCGACTGATCCGCAGTGACTTGCAGAGAGTAAAACAATTGGATAAGGGAAAAAGGGTACCTTCGAGCATAAGGAAGAGCTTCCTGGAGAGGGCTTTCAGATAAGCTTCCAAGTCGTTTCTCCTACGAGACATGCTTTCCAGCTGCTCGTTCAGAGTCACCTTATCTTTCTTCAGATGAGTCGCCTCTCGGTTGGATTCAGTAAGAGACGACTTCAGCTTGGTTATTTCCTCCTCTAGTGCTCCGACCGAAGCCAACTTTTTGTCAGCAAGGGCAGTCTTCTCCTGAGCCTCCTTTTGCGCACCTGCAAGGTCGAGGTCCTTCTTCGCCAGAGCCAGCCTCATTTGTCGGGTGTTAGGTGCGACATATGCCAAAGGATGGCTTATCATGGTGGGGGCGAGTAGAACATCGCCGGTGCCTGGAAACGGGATGAGGCGAAGACATGCATGCCGGTGAATCTTACCCAGCTTCAGGGCACTCCGGGGAGATAATACCCCTACTACTGCTCTGCGGGGTCTCTGCATGATCACTATGGCAAAGTGTTTACATGATTGCTCCTTGAGCTGTTTCCTGGAGGTAGGAGAGGGCAAGGCTAGCTCTCTCCCTCCTATATGATCTGGTCTAGAGCTAATGGGTCCCAACCCTTTGCATGGGTGCCCCGGGGGGGTTATATAGGCCTACCCCCCGGGGGTACAATGGTAATCCGGCTGGACGCGGGCCCAGCCGTCAGCGCCTCTGGCCTCCGTCTTCCCCGCCGACCGCTGGGGCCCGCCGACTGGTGGGCCCTGCTGACTGGCCTGGTACGGAGCCGATAGGCCGCGTCCGCCGTGGGCGGGTCTTGCCAGCTGCTGATTACTGTAGCCGTGCTTCTGATGACGCGGGCTTGATCATGGGTCGTGGCGACAGCCCCGCCGCCTGGCGGGCGATCACTATTGCCACTCTCCATCACATCTTGATTAATGGCGCGTGGGCCCCGAGGGAGGGCTCGGCCGACTCCCCGGGGCCGACACCCGACTGGTCCGACTGGTGGTCCTCTTGCCGTCTCCTGGGGTCTCATTGACTGGTGGGACCCGCTGCCTTTGGGCCGTACAGACAAGCCGTCATGGGTACAAGACTCAATCCTGTGGTGCTGATGTTAGGGCCGGTATGGCAACAGTGCCATGCCGCACGGAGATCTTCCGGGGTACGGCGTGTTGTGGCCATGCCTGCCCTTGGTAAGGGGCGGGAGTGGGCTTCACTGTAGCCACTCCCATGCCCCGTCCCTCTTGATGAGGTCATAGGGTTTGTTGGAGTCGCATGCCGACTCCCCAAAGCCAGCTTCTCTGGAAGTCGCCAGTCAGGAGTCGGCTTATCCCTGCAATCGTCCCTGGGACTTGGCCGTGAGTGGTCAGTCGGCCGTCTTGCCGTCGGCTCCTTAGAAGGGGGCTCTTCGTCTTGGGTTCTTGAGGGGCGCAGCCTGCCCCGATGTCTTGAAAGGTTCTGGGCCTCGGGTTGGCCTACCCGTGGCCCATTACTCCGACAGTAGTCCCCGAAGCTGGTGAGGCGCCGCGGACGATCGGCCGAGAAGCCTCAGCAGTTTCTCTTTCCGGGTGCTGAACACATGGCTCTTGGTTGACTTCCGCCGGGCCGGCTAGAAGGAGTCGGACTTGCCCAACTCTGACTCGCACAAGATTTCGAACGTCGCGGCGGGATCCAAGTAGCGTGCTTGCTAAGCCTCCGGGCCGCCGCCCGTTCTAGGCCTGTCATGCGATGACACGTGGCTGGGCCATTCTGCCAGCCTACGCGTGCGACGGGACAGGCCCATAGGCGGGGCCCGCCACTACCGCGCCTCGGCGCCCGATCGGATCCGCCGCGGCCCCGACGGACGGTTGGGATTCCGGTGGAGTTACTGTGCGTAGTAACTTTGTCGTGGAACGTGGGGGTCATGGGGCCGTGGGCGCAGTAAATCCCACGACTGCTCCCTCGGCTTTGCAGCCCACAAGGCTATAAGTAGGGGAAAGAGGGGGGCACGCGCGCTCCTCCTTCCCACCACTCCTTGCTCTCCTCCTTCTCACTGCTCCTCGCTCTCCTCCTTCTTCTTCTTTGCTCCACCGCGCGCCCAAGCTCCGACAAACGCCGCGGCGGTCAGCTCGCGATGAGTTCTTCCTCCGCCGTCGCGCCTCCCCCGGTGCGCTCCGGCACTTGGGACGGCTCCGAAGTTCACGACGACCACATTGAGTTCCTCTGCCGGACTCGTCGGCTCCCCGGCGAGGATCACGTGCGGGTGTGTCTTGCGCCGAAGGGGGAGATTTCCCCCGCGCCGCAGGAGGGCGAGCGGGTCATCTTCCACTCGCACTGCTTGCGCGGGTTGGGGCTGCCGGCGAGTAGTTTCTTCCGATCCTTCCTGAAGTTCTACGGCCTCCAGCCGCAACACCTCACCCCCAACACGGTGCTGCTGCTGTCCGCCTTCGTGGCCTTGTGCGAAGGCTTCCTCGGAGTCCTCCCCACCCTCGAGCTCTGGGGGAAGTTCTTCTTCTCCAAGCTCGGCACCTAGGCTGCAGGCGTGCCGGCTCAATGCGGCGCTTTCATCGCCGTGCGAAGGGCAGGGGCCGACAACCCCTTCCCCTCCATCTCACTGATAAAGTCGGTGAAGATGTGGCAGAGATCGTACTTCTACGTCAGGAGCGTCTCCACGAGGGGCGACTGGGTCAACCTGCCGGCTCTAGAAGCCAGCCCGCCGGCTGGGAGACCGCCCAACTGGTTGTACCGGGCCAAGTCGCTGACGCCTGCGGGAGCCGGCGCCATCGCGTGACTCTGAGTGCTGACGCAGTCAGAGGGCTTGACTGGTCCAGACCTGCTGGCCGCCTTCGTGGCGCGCCGAGTTCTCCTGCTCCAAGGCCGCCCCCATATGATATGCCAAATGAGCGGACACCGCGACCCGAGTCGGATGTGCACCAAGGACATGCCTCACGAGGAGGTGTCCTTCATGGTGAACTACCTCTCGGACAGCAAGCTTCTGGAGGATTGGTGGTTCGGCAAGGAGCCATACTCCTGCGCCAACCCCCCGCCCATGGTGAGTTACCTTTCCTTTCTTTCTTTGGATTGTCTTCTTTCTTGCCGAGTTTGTTTTGACCAGTCGGCTTTGGTCAGAATCCCCTCCTCCACCCGCCAGCCGGCACCTCGGGGCCGGCCCGCGAGTTCCTCGCCGACCGGGCGGAGAGAGACGTCAACGACCCCGATCTGGGGGCGGCGGCTCTAGAGGATGATGCCGAGGGAGGAGGACGAGCAGCAGGCGACTTCAGGCCTTCGGCCACTTTCGCCAACTAGCCTGATGACGACGCCGAGGGAGAAGTCGCCCCCCGCCATTGGCCAGGAGCCAGCCAGCCTGGCACGGGCTCTTCTGCTGCGCCGGGTGCTCCAGGCGGCAGGAAGAAGCGCAGGGTCGCACCGACCTTGTTCGGCAGTCGGCCGAAGAAGCCCAAGGGTTCGGCTGCAGCGACCCGGCGGGACGAGGCGGCTGCGAAGGCCATCCGCTTCCGTAAGGAAGTGAAGAAGCCGCCATTGGTCTCCACGTGAGTATTCTGAATGCTTTTATTCTTTCTTTGTGGCTTTGCCTGAGTCTTTTGCTTGCTTCCCTTTCTTCAGGGCTCCCCTCACTCTTGAGAGGGTCACCGCCGCCTCCGTCATGGGGTCAGCGGAGACGTCCGCCACCACTCGGCGGACTGACCCCGCTGCTGACCTCCGGGAGGCGACACAGCGGAATGCACGGGAGAAGCGCAATGAAGAAGAGGCCGTTCGCCTGGAGAAGGCGGAGGCCTCCGCCAAGAAAAAACTGGCGGAGGCCGAAGCCGCTACCGCGACGACGCGGCAGGCTGAGGAGGCTGCACGCCACCAATCGGTGGTGTTCGTCACCCCGCTAAACTCTGCGCCGCCGCCTCCGGAGTTTACGAGGCAGTCTGGGGAAGCTGGCGGCGAGAACCCCGTCGTGGAGAGGGAAGGTGGCGACCCCTCTACGCCGGACGTGATCGTTCCACCGCCGCCTCCGCCGCCGTCTGAGAGTGCGCAAGGCAAGTAGCCAGTGGACCTTCCGGTGCCGCCGACTGAAGACGAGGCCGTTGCGAGGTTACTCCTCCAAGTCGGTTCGCCGAGGCGCCGCCGTTTGGAGAAGGCGACTTCGGCACCCCACCCCCTGGAGGCCGGCACTGCCAGCTCGGCGATCCCAGACGCCGAAGCGACGAGCGTCGCGCCCATTGGGTGGGTGCAAGGAGGCGGCACAGGGCCGCTGAACCAGGCGCTTCTGGACATCCAGGCGAAGCTTCGTGCTGAGGGCGACGCTCTCCAGAATTGCACCAAGGCGTAGCTGGCGTCGTGGGCAGCCGTTCGGGTATGTTTTTTTCCTTTGGTCCTTGTTTCCTTGTTCCTCTCTGTGGGGGCACGCCAACGCACCCACTGGGTGTAGTCCCCGAGTTTCAGGCTGGCTGCTGAGCAGGCGGCCCGGAACTCCAATTGATGAACTCTGGGTATTGACTTTTTGTCTGAAAAGCTTGATGCAGGATTACCACAACCTCCGTGTCACTGCCTTCAAACGTAACGTTGAAGAGCTGGGCAAGTGGACCGCCGATTTGTCGGAGAGCCAGAGTAAGTCCTTTTTCTTCTCCGAAGGGGCGCGCTGGCGCACCCGCGGGCTGTAGTCCCCGAGATTCAGGCCCACTGCGTAGCAGTCGGGCCGGATCTCCCCGGCGATCTTCTTTATTGATGACTTAACGCCTTCTTTCTTCCTTCTTTTCAGGAGCCAACGCTGCTCTTCAACAGCAGCTGAGCGAAGCCAACTCCGCATTGCATGCCAAAGGGGAGGAGTGCAGCAAGCTCGCCACGGAGCATGATCTGCTAGCCACTCAATTGGCAGAGCAGAAGGAGCTGCTTGTGAAGACGCAGAGGGAGGCGGAAGAGACGGAGACCGCCCTCCTGGCCGAGTTCGCGAGCGAGCGCTCCTCCTGGTCTGACAAGGAGGCGATGCTGGCCTCCGGCTTCCATGAGATTGAAGACATCGCTGATGGTGAGTTTCTTTACTTTCTTTCTTCGAGCTGCCGATTATAAGTCGTGCCGACTCCTGGTTTTTGACTTGCTTCTTCGTTTCTTCCATCTTGGCAGACTTCTTTCCTGGGCACTCGCAGGCCGCCATCCAAGCCATCGAGGCTGATCGTGAAGGTCGGAGGGCGGAGGGCGCAGAGATCGCCGCCGACGCCCCCCGAACCCTTGACGAGAACATCCTGAGCATCGAGGCTCGCCTTCGGCCGACTCCGGATGCTGCGCCGGCTTCAGCGTATCGGTGCCCAGGCGATTGCCGCCCTGTGGCCGGACATGCAGGCTCCGCGCACCCCCAGCCTGACAGCCGTCTGGCTAGAGGTCGCGGTTGGTCGTCTTGAGGCCTGGAAGGGTTCTTCGGCCCAAGCTGGAGCGTGCCGGGCCTTGGAGTTCGTCAAGGCGTGGTATCCGGGGCTGGATCTAGACTGGTTGGCCACACTTCGGTCGGAGGCCCAGCCGGAGCTGGCAGCTGCGGAAGACGCCCTCGTCAAGCGTGCCGCTGCGATCACCGAGTACACCGACACCAGCATATTCGTCCCTGAGCGGTCTGAAGACGGCGAGGAGGTACCGCCAGAGTGGTTTGGGATGAACCCAGACTACGGCGAGGACTCAGCGGAGGTGATTGGCTCTAGCGTCGAGGAGGAAGGCGAGGCGGAGGACGGAGGCGAGACAGAGGCACCGGAAGATGGAGCAGACGGCCAGCCTCAGCTCGACCACGCCTCCAGTAACGAGCCGCGTGCGACCGACCCGACTACCGCCAGAGGCGATCAAGCCGAGACTAGCTAGCCAGCCCCCCCCGACGCCTGATGCTGCCGCCTCCTCCGACCCTCCGAATCCGTCTCCTGCTTCCTAAGCTGCCGCTTTACCTTTATTTTATCTGCTTTAGTAGTCTTTGAAGAACTTGTTAATTCGCACAATTCCACCCGCGGGGTGTATTTTGAACTTCTGCTCGAAGATTCGGCCAAGGGCCTATGCTATGTAAATATATTTATCCGAGTTCTATCTTTTCTTGCTCATCACTCTTTTGGCTTTTTTTCCTTTGCCGCTTTCTCTTAGTTGCCTGCCTTGCCAATCGGACAGCCGCTCTGCGGACTGCCGCTGGATCAAATGCTTGGCTACTTTGGGAAGGCAAGTACTTAGCCATTTTTAAGAGTTTTTGAGCAAGTTGAATAGAAGGCGGCAATCCGACTATTCGAGAGTCGGTTTGCGAAAAAAGGCTGGGAGCCGTCTTGAACTATGCTTTATGCTTTGAGTCCTTAGCCATTTTTCATGCGAATGCCCATTCTACCTTACTTCTACCCACCGTACAGTCGCTCTGCAAGCTGTGGCTTCTAACGGGAGACGGTTTAGGCGTTTACACACTACTTGTTTGACTGCAGGAAGCATTTCATAGTGCAAGGCGGCAAGTCCCCGGGCCGACTTGTCGAGCCCGGTGCCAAACGGTATAAAAAAGAGTAACATACTTGTAGGCATAATTCTTATCATACAGATAAAAGAGGGCAGTTCCCCGAGCTCGTCTCGGGGGGCCCGAAGTCTTGGTACTTTAATACAAAAGGTAGCATGGTACATACTGCATCAATTGTAAAACCTTCGGAGGAGATTTGCATTCCATGGCCGCTTTGTCTCCTTGCCGGAGTTGTCCCTCTTGGGTGCTCGGGGCTTCTGAGCGTCAATCAGGTAGTAGGAGTCGTTGCCCAGTACTTTGATGATGATGAAAGGGCCTTCCCAAGGCACCGACAGCTTGTGTTGGCCGGCTGTTTGCTGGATCAGCCGGAGCACAAGGTCGCCTTCTTGGAAAGATCTTGGCTTGACCTTCATGTTGTGGTATCGGTGCAGGCTCTGCTGGTAGATGCTGGACCGGCTGAGTGCCAACAGCCGGCCCTCTTCCAGCAGATTGACACCGTCTTGTCGTGCTTCTTCTGCTTCCTCCTTGGTGTACATGGTGACTCGTGGGGAGTCGAACTCTATGTCTGTTGGGATGACGGCTTCGGCACCGTAGACGAGGAAGAAAGGCGTGAAGCCGGTTGACTTGTTTGCAGTCGTGCGCAGACTCTAGAGGACGGCTGGTAGCTCATCGAGCCAGTAGCCAGCCGAGCGCTCCAGAGGCTCGATCAGCCAGGGTTTGATGCCAGACAGGATGAGGCTGTTTTCTCGCTCCACCTGGCCGTTTGACTGTGGGTGGGCGACAGACACTAGGTCCAGTCGGATGCCCTGTGTTGCGCAAAAACGGGCCAAGGCGCTTCTGGCAAAATTTGTGCCATTGTCGGTGATGATGTTGTGCGGTATGCCATACCGAATTGTGATATCGGAGATGAACTTACGGCAGTCGGAACATTCAGCTTCTTGATTGGCTTTGCTTCTATCCACTTGGTGAACTTGTCTACTGCGATGAGTAAGTGAGTTAGGCAACCTCATGCTGTCTTGAATGGTCCCACCATGTCTAGACCCCAAACTGCGAAAGGCCAAGCAATGGGGATGGTCTTGAGTGCAGAAGCCGGCTGGTGCGGCTTGGAGCTGAACTTCTGGCACCCTTTGCATTTTTGGACCAATTCCTTGGCTTCTTCTAAGGCAGTCGGCCAGAAGAAACCATGTCGAAAGGCTTTTGCGACGAGCGCTCTTGAAGCCGCATGGTGGCCGCACTCGCCTTGATGGATGTCTTTGAGAATTGCTTGGCCTTGCTCTGGCTCTACGCAGCGCTGGTAGACACCAATGACGCCGCGCCTGACCAGCTCTCTGTTGACTATGGTGTAGGCTGCCGCCCGACGTTTTACTTACCGAGCTGAGGTCTCATCAGTTGGCATCTCTTTGCTCACTAGGAATTTGAGGATGGGCTGGGCCCATGAGGGTGCTGCTATTTCTTTGACTTCCAGAACTGCGACTTGGACGAGGGTGGTTGGGCTGGGAGGCGGCGGGTTGGAGTAGACAACCACTTGCTGGGTTAATGAAGTCCCCAGGCCGGCTGGCGCGGCCCTTGGGTCGAGTTCTGGAATCTTCGAGTCCGCTGCCGCAGTCCCCGGGCCGGGATCGACTGTGGCGGCTTTGGAGCTATCTGCCAAAATCCCTGTACCGACTGCCGGGGCTCTCGAGTCGGATCCGACGTCTTTGGGAGGAGCCGGCGCAAAAATGGAGTCTGATTCTGGTGAAGGCTTGACAAACGGCTTGAGGAGGCGTTGAAGGGCGACGCCGGATGGTATTGCTTGGCGGGTAGAGCCGATTCGTGCCAAGGCGTCTGCTTGGTCGCTGTCGTTTCTTGGCACATGGAGGAACTCGCACCCTTCGAAATACCCGCTGAGTTGCTGCACGAGGAAACGGTAACTCGTCATGTTTGCATCTTTCGCATCCCAGTCGCCAGATGACGGCTGGACCACTAAGTCCGAGTCGCCCTAACACAAGATCCGGTGGATGCCAAGTTCTTTGGCAAGCCGGAGCCCGTGAATGAGCGCCTCATACTCGGCGACGTTATTGGAGGCGGAAAAATGGATTTGCAGTGCGTATTTTAGCTTGTCGCCTTTAGGAGAGGTGAGGACGACGCCGGCTCCCAAGCCGGTGCACATCTTGGAGCCGTCGAAATGCATCCGCCAATGGGTGGAGTCAGGCGCTGGAGGTAGGTACTGTGTCTCGGCCCAGTCGACAAGGAAGTCGGCCAGTGCTTGTGACTTGATAGCGGTGCGGGGCTGGTAGTGGATGGTGTAGGGAGCCAGCTCTATGGCCCACTTGGCCACTCGACCAGAAGCATCTCGGCTACCAATGATCTCGGCAAGCGGGGCCATGCAGACCACCGTGATTGGATGCTCTTGAAAGTATGGCTTCATTTCTTGGCAGTAAAGTGTACGCCATAGCACATCTTCTGGTAGTGGGGGTAGTTCTGCTTGGAGGTCGACAGTACTTCGCTTAGGTAATATACCGGTCTCTGGATAGGTAGTGCCTTGCCTTCCTCCTTGCGTTCCACTACAATGACTGTGCTGACCACCCGGCTGGTGGTGGCGATGTACATGAGCATAGGTTCCTTGGGAGTCGAAGCCGCCAGGACGGGTGGAGTAGTCAGCATCTTCTTCAACTGGAGAAAAGCTTCATCTGCCTTATGGTTCCACTCGAAAAAAGTGGTCTTCTTCATGAGTTGGTATAAGGGGAGAGCTTTCTCGCCCAGCCGACTGATGAATCGGCTAATGGACGTCAAGCAGCCGGTGAACCTTCGCACATCCAGCAGTCGGCTGGGTACCTCCATTCTCTCAATGGCCTTGATCTTTACTGGGTTGCATTCTATGCCGCGTTCAGAGACCAGGAAGCCAAGGAGCTGGCCGGCTGGTACTCCGAAGACACACTTCTCAGGATTGAGCTTGATCTGGAATCGGCGTAGGTTCTTAAAGGTCTCCTTGAGGTCTTCCAGCAGCGTTCCACGCTTTTCCGTCTTCACCACCACATCGTCTACGTAGACATGGGCGTTCCTGCTAAGCTGCTTGAGGAGGCACTTCTGCATGCAACGCTGAAAGGTGGCGCCGACATTCCTCAAGCCGAACGTCATGGTGAGGTAGCAGAAGGCTCCAAACGGTGTAATGAAGGCGGTCTTCAGTCTGTCAGCCGGGTTCAGCTTGATCTGGTGATATCCTGAGTATGCATCCAAAAAACTCAACAGCTCGCATCCAGCTGTGGAGTCTATCACCTGATCGATTCTTGGTAGAGCAAATGGGTCCTTGGGGCAGGCCTTGTTGAGGCTCGTGTAGTCAATACACATTCGCCACTGCTTGTTCTTCTTCGGTACCAGGACCGGATTTGCTAGCCATTCTAGAAAGAACACTTCCATAATGAAGCCGACTGCTAGGAGTCGGGCTATCTCTTCTCCGACAACTCTTCTCTTCTCTTCTAATAGGCAGCGCAGGGGCTGCGTGACCGGCTTTGCATCAGATCGGACATGTAACTTGTGCTCGACGAATTCCGTCGGTACACCTGGCATGTCTTTGGGGGACCATGCGAAGATGTCTCGATTCTCACGGAGGAAATCGACGAGCTCGCCTTCCTATTTGCTGTCGAGGTTTGCACCTACGATGGCGTACCTCTCTGGGTGCTCCGGATCCAAGGGTATCTTCTTTGTCTCTTTGGCCAGCTTGAACGAACCCTCAGCCTCCAACTCCAACTCCTTTGGGTTTGGCGATACCTCAGGCTGCTTGCCGGCCATCGCCACAACTCGCTCAAGGAGCCGCTTCTCGGCCGCGATTACCAGGGACTCGGCCAGCCAACTGCTCTCAGCCGCAGAGGCAGACAACTTCCGGTAGTCGCCGGCTACAGTCAGAATTCCCCTGGAACTGGGCATCTTCATCTTGAGGTAGGCGTAGTGGGGGACCGCCATGAACATGGCCAAGGCGGGTCGGCCGAGTAGCGCATGGTATGGGCTCTCGAGGTCCACCACCTCAAACCAAACAGACTCTCGGCAAAAGTGATCTTTGTCTCCAAAGAGGACGTCCATCAGGATCTTGCCGATTGGTGAGCAGGAAAGCCCAGGAACAATGCCGTGGAACATAGTCCTGCTGTTCTGAAGCTGTCTTTGCTTGATTCCTAACTTCTCCATGGTGTCCTTGTACAGGATATTGATGCTGCTGCCTCCGTCTATCAGAACCCGTGAGAAACGCGCGGCTCGTCTATCCATAGCAAAGGTGGCATCCAAGACCAAGGCAAAGGAGCCCGGACTTGGCATCACCTCTGGGTGGTCAGCCCTGCTCCAGCTGATGGGCTTCTCAGACCAGTGCATGAACTCTGGCATCTCTGATGCTACCGCATTCACCTCTTGTCGCTGTAGCCGCCTGCTACGTCGATCATCAGCCATACTGGTAAACACCATGTAGGCTCCGTGTTCTTTAGGTTATTCGTCTTATACTGTGCCGACTGGCCTGATAGCCGGCTGCTGGGGCAGAGGCGGAGGTGGCTGCCCAGCAGGCGGGGGAGGCAGGAGGCCGTCACCCTTGGCAATCCTGGTGAGCCAGTGGCACTTCCGGGTGGTGTGGTTCAACGACTTCGCGCCGCTATGGAACTTGCAAGGTCCATCCAGGGTCTGCTCGTAGGAGAAGGCCGGCAACTAGTTTGGCTTGCCGCCTTTCTGTCGCTTGGGCGGAGGCTGCTCATCCGGCTGCTGGGCTTCAACGGTCGTGACCTGCCGGCTGCTGGAAGCCGGCTGCGGGGCCTTGCGCTTGTGGTCGCCCTGCTGTTGTTGCTGGTTGGCGTCTGCCGCCGAAGTTCTTGGAGCTTGAGGGGCCACTTTGCCAGTCGTGCTGATTTGAATCTCCGCCTTCATGGAGGAGTCGGCCATGGCGTACTTGTCCGCTATGATCAGCAGCTCGTCGAGGGTTTCTGGCTCGTCGCAGAGGAGCTTGTGCTTGAGGAGGGTGCCTTCTCTGCACCCGGCTATGAAGTACTCGATGGCCTGCACCTCGTGCACGCCCTCGCAGGAGTTCCGAAGCTCGGCCCAACGCGTGAGGTAATCGTGAGTCGACTCGTCGGGGCCTTGCACGCACAAGGAGAGCTGACGAGGCTTGGGAGGACGCTTGTACGTGCTGGTGAAGTTGCGAACGAACGCTTCGGTGAAATCGACCCAGCTGTTGATGCTACGGGGCTTCAGGCTGTTCAGCCATGTCCGGGCCATGCCCTGGAGCATGAGCGGAATGTACTTTACGGCGACACGCTTGTTGCCGTTTGCTATGCTGACAGCTGTGGAGTAGTCGACTAGCCAGTCTTCTGGCTTCACGGAGCCGGTATACTTGGGCGTGTCTCTTGGGAGCGTGAACCCTCTGGGAAAGGGTTCGTCCCGAATGCGGGGCCCGAAACAAGGTGGACCCAGCTCGTCTTCTTCTTCTAGCGCTAGGGATCGGTGAAGTCGGTCGATCCGGTGGTGGGCGTCATTCTCTCCAATTCCCTCTCGTCGGCCAAGGCGGTCGCCGAGAGTCGGATGGTCAACAGGTGGCGGGGAGACTCGCCTCTCCTTGCGAGGAGGGGGAGGTGGAATGTCGTCCCGTCATTCCACTCCTCTCTGGCGTCCGTCTCGGTCGTGCTCTATGGTAATGCGAGTCCGACTGTGGCTGACAGCCGGATCCTTGTCTCTTCTTCCTCGGGCGCCACCAGTCGGCGTCCGAGACGTCGCGCCTTGATCTCGGCGAAGGTCGTCGTTTTGCCGTTGTGGCGCCTTCGTGCGGCAGCCGGCCTCATTCTGCGCGGCAGCCGCGTCGAGGAGCCGCTGGACTCGCTCCATCATGAGGCGGCGTTCTTCGCCCTTGAAATTGTCTCTTGGAGGCCGTCACCCTTGGCGATCCTGGTGAGCCAGTGGCACTTCCGGGTGGTGTGGTTCGACGACTTCGCGCCGCTATGGAACTTGCAAGGTCCATCCAGGGTCTGCTCGTAGGAGAAGGCCGGCAACTAGTTTGGCTTGCCGCCTTTCTGTCGCTTGGGCGGAGGCTGCTCATCCGGCTGCTGGGCTTCAATGGTCATGACCTGCCGGCTGCTGGAAGCCGGCTGCGGGGCCTTGCGCTTGTGGTCGCCCTGCTGTTGTTGCTGGTTGGCGTCTGCCGCCGGAGTTCTTGGAGCTTGAGGGGCCACTTTGCCAGTCGTGCTGATTTGAATCTCCGCCTTCATGGAGGAGTCGGCCATGGCGTACTTGTCCGCTATGATCAGCAGCTCGTCGAGGGTTTTTGGCTCGTCGCAGAGGAGCTTGTGCTTGAGGAGGGTGCCTTCTCTGCACCCGGCTATGAAGTACTCGATGGCCTGCACCTCGTGCACGCCCTCGCAGAAGTTCCGAAGCTCGGCCCAACGCGTGAGGTAATCGTGAGTCGACTCGTCGGGGCCTTGCACGCACAAGGAGAGCTGACGAGGCTTGGGAGGACGCTTGTACGTGCTGGTGAAGTTGCGAACGAACGCTTCGGTGAAATCGACCCAGCTGTTGATGCTACGGGGCTTCAGGCTGTTCAGCCATGTCCGGGCCGTGCCCTGGAGCATGAGCGGAATGTACTTTACGGCGACACGCTTGTTGCCGTTTGCTATGCTGACAGTTGTGGAGTAGTCGACTAGCCAGTCTTCTGGCTTCACGGAGCCGGTATACTTGGGCGTGTCTCTTGGGAGCGTGAACCCTCTGGGAAAGGGTTTGTCCCGAATGCGGGGCCCGAAACAAGGTGGACCCAGCTCGTCTTCTTCTTCTAGCGCTAGGGATCGGTGAAGTCGGTCGATCCGGTGGTGGGCGTCATTCTCTCCAATTCCCTCTCGTCGGCCAAGGCGGTCGCCGAGAGTCGGATGGTCAACAGGTGGCGGGGAGACTCGCCTCTCCTTGCGAGGAGGGGGAGGTGGACAGTCGTCCCGTCATTCCACTCCTCTCTGGCGTCCGTCTCGGTCGTGCTCTATGGTAATGCGAGTCCGACTGTGGCTGACAGCCGGATCCTTATCTCTTCTTCCTCGGGCGCCGCCAGTCGGCGTCCGAGACGTCGCGCCTTGATCTCGGCGAAGGTCGTCGTTTTGCCATTGTGGCGCCTTCGTGCGGCAGCCGGCCTCATTCTGCGCGGCAGCCGCGTCGAGGAGCCGCTGGACTCGCTCCATCATGAGGCGGCGTTCTTCGCCCTCGAAATTGTCCAGCTCGTCCGCCGCCGCGTGGGCGGCTCAGATGTTCTCTGCTGGGGTAGCGTACATAGGGCGGCTAGCCCCAAACAGGTTGGCGATGGCTACGCCGCGCTGCTGGACCGCGCCCAGGCGGCTGGGCCCCGCCGGGGCCGGCGAGCCGCCGACAGCGCGATCCATCTCCCGCTGGTAGGCTTCTGACAAGCGTCTCATGCTGGCCAGCTTCTTCGCGCCTTCAATGAGCTGAAGGC
Organism: Triticum dicoccoides; assembly: GCF_002162155.2. NCBI lineage: Eukaryota > Viridiplantae > Streptophyta > Magnoliopsida > Poales > Poaceae > Triticum > Triticum dicoccoides. Next base: position 194,298,068 of record NC_041380.1, read on the forward strand.
GGTGCGCCTCCAACGTCTCTGCATCAACGTCTTCCAGGATGGGCGCAGTTCGGTCTTGTAGCGCCGCACCGAGTGAGTCGTGTGCTCCTCCGCCGGGGAGCTCGTCATGACTGATGACGAGCACCTCGGTGACGGTGCTTCCGTTGCTCTCCGCGCGAGGGAGAGGTTCATCATAGACCACCACATTGGTGGGGAACGCGTCGAGCGACGCGGTGTCAGAGTCGACCAGCATCGGGTCGGTGGAGCCTACAGACTCCAAGTCTACGGCAGGCTCGCCGGAAACGTGGAGTTGATTGAGGAGGCCCGCGAGGAGGCTCTCGGAGCCGCCCATGCCTGCGTTGGATGCTGGTTCATCGGAGAGGAGAACCTCGCCGATAAGTTCGGCCAGGCAGCTGGCTGCGCAGGCGATTTCAACGCCACGCAGCGCGTCGGTGCAAACCCCGTCTGGTGTGCTTGGCTGGCTGCACTCACCAGGGAGGAAAAGGGATCCTGTCCAAAACAGGTCTCTGGACGGCGGTGCACCAGGCCCCACGGTGGGCGCCAAATGTCGGGTGTTAGGTGCGACATATGCCAAAGGATGGCTTATCATGGTGGGGCGAGTAGAACGTCGTCGGTGCCTGGAAACGACATGAGGCGAAGACATACACGCCGGCGAATCTTACCCAGCTTCAGGGCTCTCCGGGGAGATAATACCCCTACTGCTGCTCTGCGGGGTCTCCGCATGATCACTATGGCAAAGTGTTTACACGATTGCTCCTTGAGCTGTTTCCTGGAGGTAGGAGAGGGCAAGGCTAGCTCTCTCCCTCCTATATGATCTGGTCTAGAGCTAATGGGTCCCAACCCTTTGCATGGGTGCCCCGGGGGTTTATATAGGCATACCCCCCGGGGGTACAATGGTAATCCGGCTGGACGCGGGCCCAGCCGTCAGCGCCTCTGGCCTCCGTCTTCCCCGCCGACCGCTGGGGCCTGCCGACTGGCCTGGTACGGAGCCGACAGGCCGCGTCCGCCGCGGGCGGGTCTTGCCGGCTGCTGATTACTGTAGCCGTGCTTCTGATGACGCGGGCTTGATCATGGGGTCGTGGCGACAGCCCCGCCGCCTGGCGGGCGATCACTATTGCCACTCTCCATTACATCTTGATTAATGGCGCATGGGCCCCGGGGGAGGGCTCGGCCGATTCCCCGGGGCCGACTCCCGACGGGTCCGACTGGTGGTCCTCTTGCCGTCTCCTGGGGTCTCACTGACTGGTGGGACCCGCTGCCTTTGGGACGTACAGACAAGCCGTCGTGGGTACAGGACTCGATCCTGTGGTGCTGATGTTAGGGCCGGTATGGCAACAGTGCCATGCCGCACGGAGATCTTCCGGGGTACGACGTGTTGTGGCCATGCCTGCCCTTGGTAAGAGGCGGGATTGGGCTTCACTATAGCCACTCCCATGCCCCATCCCTCTTGATGAGGTCATGGGGTTTGTTGGAGTCGCATGCCGACTCCCCAAAGTCGGCTTCTCTGGAAGTTGCCAGTCAGGAGTCGGCTTATCCCTGCAGTCGTCCCTGGGACTCAGCCGTGAGTGGTCAGTCGGGCGTCTTGCCGTTGGCTCCTTAGAAGGCGGCTCTTCGTCTTGGGTTCTTGAGGGGCGCAACCTACCCCGATGGCTTGAAAGGTTCTGGGCCTTGGGTTGGCCTACCCGTGGCCCATTACTCCGACATCATTTTCTCTGCAAAATACGCATTTGGGTCAAACGGAAGAACGAAGGAGTAACTTGAAGGATGGTCGAGATAAGCAGTCGACAAGCCATTACCTTCCATACTAGCAACTTCATCTTGAGCCTTTTTTAAGTTCTGTTGGGCCAGCTCCAAGTCAAGGTTGAGTTGCCTCTGCTTTTCCTCAAATTCAGCGAACTTGGAGATAAGCACACATGATTTCTACAATGAGTAAAAGACATGTCAATGGACAAGATCAAAGATTATTTACTTCCGAGTGAATAAAACTTTAAGACCACTACAGAATCAAACATTCTATAGTAGTCTCGGGGACTACACCCAGTGGGTGCACTTAGCGTGCCCCCACTGGTTCAGATTCCACTCGACACGGTCCGCCCAGGGCGAGTGAAAAAAAGAGAGGGAAAGAAGTACTCAGACCCCAACCGACTGCCAGCAATTGATTATGGTCTCGGGGACTACACCCAGTGGGTGCACTTAGCGTGCCCCCACTGGTTCAGATTCCACTCGACACGGTCTGCCCAGGCCGAGTGGAAGAGCGAAGACAACAAAGATGACAAAACACCCAGTGGGTGAGATTGCACGGAGAAAGATATTCAGTAGCATATCCTAACAGAACAAGTTCAGTCAGAAGCCAACTTACTTGGACACTGGCTTGAAGGGCCGTGATGGCGTCATAAGCAGCCTGACTGTTCTCGTGCACCACCTTCTCCCGCTCCATCATTATACTAGCCTGGCGAATGGCTTCCGCAGCGGCGTCCGCCTGGCTTTCTGGAATGTGATGAGTGGTGAAGAATGGGACTGATGGTCCAGACATAGCAGCTTGGAGTTCTAAGGTATGAAGTTGGACGGTTGAAGCAGGCACTGGCACGGTCGACGATGTGGGGCGTACACTCGACACTGGATCAGCAAAACTAACAGAAGCCCTGCTCACATCTTCAAGCTGTTGAACCACTGGCTCTGTTGCCGGTTCTGTTTGGGATGTCTTGCCAGCTGATGCCTTCTTGTTCCTCCTGGGCATTAGCGGCGCGTCATCGTCATCATCTGGAAGCTCAATGATATTGGGAGGGGCTGCAAAGAGATCAATCGACTCCAGATCAGTCGTCATAATTTAATCGACCAAATAACCAAAGACAAGATTACGAGAGTTGTACCTGGGTTGGAGGTGACTGCATCTTCCATTTCTTCATCTTCCTACTTGCGGGTGGAAGTCCCGGAGGTAGCAGCTCTGCAAATTTCAATATTCAGTCGTTCACGTCTATCGCACCAAGTCAACCAAAGAATCAGGTCTGATTATTACCCAGAGACAATAGGAATGGCCACTTTGATCTTGGGAAAAGCCTTCGGCGGTTTGGATGACGTGGCTTTCAGTTGTTTCGGCGCCTTACCAGTCGGCGCTGGAGATGGTTCAACTTTTGGTTGCTTCGGTGTCCTCTCAATTGGCACTTGAGAAGACGTCCGAGGGCGCTTCGACAACTGTCCAGTCGGTGCGGTCGCTTTGTCGTGGATGCTTGCCGGGTCGTGAGCGTGCTTGGATCGTTTTTCCCTATGAGGAGGTGAGTCGACCTCTTCATCACTCGGGTCGTCACTCTCCCCGTCCTCCTCTTCATCAGAGTGCCACTCGCCGCTCTCGCCTCCGCTCGCCTCCCCCTCTGGGTCCTGATCCTGCTCCCCGTTGGGCATCAAGTACATCTCCGTAAGAGTCTGAGAGATAACAAGCGAAGCAAAAATCAGTCGGTTGTCAAGAAGCAATTACATGATGAATCAAGAGAACACTCGACAATTTAGAGTCGGACCTTGTCTGGTTGGCGTGAGTTGTCGAATGGAGGGACTCTCCTGGACCCCCTGGGGTTATCCTGTTGCTAGTGATGCTCTTTAGCCAACTCTCCACCGTGTCCTCATCGACCTCCTCGGGGTGGATCCGAGTGGAATCCTCAATACTTGAGTACATCCACATCGCATGGTCACGGTCTTGGAGCGGCTGGATGCGTCGTTTGAGGAAGACCTCCAATAGATCTATACCGGTCACGCTGTCCCGGACGAGCTGGACCACCCGCTCGACCAACACCTTCACCTGCGCTTTCTCCTCTGGGATCACTTTCAAGGCGGAGGGCTTCTCGACCCGAGCCATGGAGAAAGGAGGAAGACCGGTCGGCTGATCTGGAGTCGGCTGGTCTTTGCAATAAAACCAGGTCGACTGCCATCCTTGGACCAACTCAGGAAGAGGCTGGGAAAGTACTTTTACCCCTCATTTGAATCCCAAGACCCCCACACATCTGAATCACGTGCGTCCTCTCATAACTCGGGTTGGCCTTCTTGACCGACGGGGAACAACATGTGAAAATGTGCTTGAAAAGACCCCAGTGTGGCCTACAACCTAAGAAGTTTTCGCACATGGACACGTAGGCAGCGAGATATACGATGGTGTTGGGAATAAAGTGGTGGAGTTGTGCTCCAAAGAAGTTCATGAATCCCCGGAAAGGATGGGGAGGCAAAGAATATCCATGGTCAACATGGGTGGCGAAGAGAATGTTGGAACCGCCAACTCCTCGCCGCAGCTCTCCTCGCCCTCTCGCTCTGCTCGCTCACTGTTGCCGTGGCTCAGTCACCAGAGAGGAGGAAGAAAAGATTCAGAGAAGTTCAGCCAACAGCGGACACGGGGATTTTTCCAGCGCACATACGCTTTTCCCTTACCTCGAGCACGAATTCGATCATGTCAACTGTTACAACGATCTCCCCGTGGCTTTGTATCCCCGAGCCAGTGCATTGGGCACGCACCCGCGCCTCCAGCCCACGATCTACTCCACGCCCTGCATGCTCTCGCTGCGCTCGCTACGCACGCGCGTGCGCTCGCGTCTCGCGCTGAGCATCTACCGGGCGATCCGATCGCCCACACGGATCGCCAACAGACACACACACACTACCCCGGTGCACGGACACGCCCATGCACCCAACGCACGCACACACGCACGCCCTAGTCCTCGGACCCGACATGCCCAGCAAGTCCAGCGCGCGCCCATACCCGCGCTCGACGTGCCCGGCTTTGTCGCCGTGGCTTATTAGCCCATCATTCACGCCCTAAGCCGCGGCTCAGAGCAGCCCGGCGTCCTCGACATCGGCGTCCGCCATCAGCGCACGCCCCGCGGCCAGCTCCTTCCACAGCAGGGGCACTCCCTCTTGAAATGTCCTCTGACACCGCACTTGTAGCACTTCCCGCGACGGTTGTCCCCTCCGCCTGATGCTGTGCTGGCCGCGTCGTCGTCATCGTCCTCTCCGCGTGCACCGCCCCGGCGCCGCTTGCACGCCCGCCACTGTGCCGCGGTGAGCATGAGCTGCTCACCGTCCGCCCGCTCGCCGCCTGCCTGTCCTCGTCGACGCAGCCGCTCGTCGAACGCCTTCAGGCGCCCGAGCGCGTCCTCGAAGAGCAGCTCCGACAAGTTGCAGAACTGCTCCATCCCGGCGACTGCCGCGTACAGACGATCTGGGACGCAGTCCAGGAGCTTCCTCACCATTGCTGCGTCGTCGAGGGTCGCTCCCAGCCCGGTGTAGCGCGCCGCCATGCCGCTGATCTTCCCCACGAACGCGTCCAGCGACTCATTGCTCGTCATGCGCAGGAGCTCGAACTCCCCGCGCAACGTGCCCAGTCGCGCCGCCCGCATGCGATCAGCCCCGACGAACCGGGCCTTCAGGCTGCTCCATATCTCCGCCGCGGTCTTCTTTGCGGCCACCTACAGCAGCAAATCATCGGCGAGCGCCCGGAGCAGGTAAGCCCGCGCCGGCTTGTCTTTCTTGGCGATCACCGACGACGCGGCGTCCTCCGGCGGCACCACCGCCTCCCACAGCCCAGCGGCGTCCAGGTCGGCCTCCACCTTGATGGCCCAGGCGATGTAGTTCTCCCCATGAGCACCGGCGCTGCATGCGCCACCGTGCTGCCCGATCCGCCAGCATATGGCACGATGGACATCGCCGGCGAGCTCCCTCCTCCACGCGGCTCTGATACCAATTGTTGGAACCGCCAACTCCTCGCGGCAGCTCTCCTCGCCCTCTCGCTCTGCTTGCTCACTATTGCCGTGGCTCAGTTACCGGAGAGGAGGAAGAAAAGATTTAGAGAAGTTTAGACAACAGTGGACACGGGGATTTTTCCAGCGCACATACGTTTTTCCCTTACCTCGAGCACGAACTCGATCATGTCAACTATTACAACGATCACCCCGTGGCTTTATATCCCCGAGCCAGCGCACTGGGCACGCACCCACACCTCCACTCGCCCGCGATCTACTCCACGCCCTGCATGCTCTCGTCGCGCCCGCTACGCACGCGCGTGCGCCCGCGTCTCGCGCTGAGCATCAACTAGGCGACCTGATCGCTCCACACGGATCGCCAACATACACACACACACTACCCCGGTGCACGGACACGCCCATGCACCCAACGCACGCACACACGCACGCCCTAGTCCTCGGACCCGACGCGCCCAGCAAGTCCAGCGCGCGCCCATACCCGCGCTCGACGTGCCCGGCTTCGTCGCCATGGCTTATTAGCCCATCATTCACGCCCTAAGCCGCGACTCAGAGCAGCCCGGCGTCCTCGACGTCGGCGTCCGCCATCAGCGCATGCCCCGCGGCCGGCTCCTTCCGCAGTAGGGGGCACTCCCTCTTGAAATGTCCTTTGACGCTGCACTTGTAGCACTTCCCGCGACGGTTGTCCCTGTCACATCCCTGGTCCTGTTATGCACTAGACTAGACCCTCATGTGTGCATCATGTTTAAATTTTTGAACTTGAACTGAGGAAATTTGGAAGCCTCAAAAACTTAAGTAAAAGAAGGGCAAAAACCCTAAAATCTCATTCATTGTTCCAAAATGCTCTTCTTAGATGTTTAATATTTTTGGCAAGGGTTTTGATCCAAACCAAAAATAATGAACATTTTAAAAGGATTTATTTTTGGGACTTTGAATTTAAATCATTAGCTATTTGAATTTGAATTATATTCATATAATTAGAATATAATTTCAAATACCCCTGAAATATTTTATGAGCTTTTGGAAAAGTCCATCTAGCAAATAAAAATATTCAGAGGAGTTTTTGGCATTGTTTGAATTTGTTTAAATTCAAAACAATGCCAAAACAAATTTAAAAAAATAGAAAACAGAAATATAAAAAAAGAGAGAGAGAACCCACCTGGACTTATCTGGCGCTCACCTGGTAGCCAAACCGGCCCAGCACTGCAGCTGGCCGGCCCAGCCCACCGAACCGCCACCGTCTCCCACCTCGCGCCAGAAGGACGCGAGGCGTGTGGCCACCGCACGCCGGCACGCGCTCGGCCACCTCCTGCCTCCCTACTTGCCTCCGCTACTCCCTGGAGACGCCACGCGGCCCGTCGACCCTCTCTCACTCTCCCGTGTCTCTCCCTCCGTCCCTATCCCCCTCTGCTCTCTCTCCCTCCCGTGACCGAACGGAACCGCCGCCACCGACGCGCTCCCTCGCGGCCACCGCCACCCCCACGCCTCACCGACGCCCCAGGAAGCTCCGCCTCGACCCCCTCTTCCTCCCCACCAATCCACGGCCCTCCGGAAGCCCTGCAGCGTCGTCTTCAAGCTCATCTTCAACCTTCGGCCGCCGTCAACCTCATCGTCGATTCGCCGCCGTTCGTGCTTCCCCGAGCTCGCCGACCAGCCCTACACGATCCACGTGAGCCCTGCCGTCTTTCCCCTCTCTTCTCGCTGCGGAACGTACCCTCTAGCCGCCCTAATCACCGGAGCCGATCGCTCCTCGCCGTCGGCCATGGCGCCGCCGTGGCCAGGGCCACCCCAGCCTGCGCCCGAGCATGCTACCAAGTTTGCCGCCCTCCAGGAGCCCGCAGCGCCCTTCCGTTTCCCCTCTAGTGCACCGCAGCGCCGTGTTCGACCTCGGCCGAACTCCGGCGGCCACCTAAGTCGTCGCCGGCGCCGATTCCGGCCACCCCGACCCCATCTAACTCCACCAAGAGCTTCGGCTCGTCCCCAGCTCCACCTAGATGCCCTCCGCGACCCTTTTGGTCGTCGGAGTGGCCAAAACCACTCTCGCCGCCGCGTCGGGCTCGCCGGCGGCTAAACGCCGGCGCAGCTGACGTTGACTTTGACCACGGGTGGGCCCTGGTTGACTCCGATGAGTCACTGACAGGTGGGGCCCAGCCCTGTTAATTAACCCAATTTAGTTTAATTAAATTCTAACTAAACTAATTACACTGACACGCGGGACCTACTGTCAGGTTTGACCGGACAGTGACCTGTTGACCTGCTGACATCACTATGAGGTCATGCTGACGCAGTAATTCCTTTCTGGAATTTAAATAAATCTTAAATGATTTAATAATTTCAGAAAATGCCCAAAACTTCTAAAATTCATAGAAATTCAACCGTAACTCCAAATTAAATAAATTATATATGAAAAATTATCAGAAAAATTCAAGGAATCCATCTGTACCATTTTCATGCATGTTAGAACAACTTATAGCTGCTGTTTAGCACAAATCAATTAAATGGCATTTGAATAATCACATATGGAGTTGGAATTTGAATCATGTATTCAAACCAACCTCATTTAAATCATAGCTAGGTGCATTAGCCCAAAACACATTCATATTGCCATGTCATAGCATGCATCATATTGTGCATTGCATTGATTGTGTTCTTTCTTGTTTGCCGGTGTTTGTCCCCTCTCGATAGACGTGACTCCGACGACGAGATTGATGACACCGATGAAGAACTATATTATCTTCAGAAGTGCCAGGCAAGCAAAACCCCCTTGTTCATTCTGATACAATCCTACTCTCTCGCTCCTACTCTCTTTTAATGCATTAGGACAACACCGATTCATCTGTTACTTGCTGCGGTAGCTGAACCCCTTTATCCTCTGCATGACCTGTCATTGCCACAGTAAATAGATGAAACCCACTAGCATGAGTAGGAGTTGTTTGAGCCCTATTGTGCCTACTCATTCATGCTTGTTTGTCATGCCTGCTACTGCTTAGAGTTGAGTTAGGTCTGATTCATCGGGGATGAACCAGAGGTGTGTGAACATGTCCTACCGTTGAGAGCTAAGTGTGTGAACACGATTTGGTAAAGGTAGCTGTGAGAGGCCATGTAGGAGTACATGGTGGGTTGTCTCATTGCAGCCGTCCTCAGGAACTGAGTTCTGTGTTTGTGATCCATGACCAGCTACTACCACACATTGGAATGCTTAAGTGCCCCTCTCGACTTATTAATCAACTTGATCTCTGTCCAGGAGTTGCAACTAGTTTCTGGTGTTTGTAGGTAGTGTTAGTAGTCTACCAAGTGGCACCCGGTACAGGTGGGCTTGGGACAGACTAGGCACAGTGGCACGGTGTACCAAGTGGCACCCGGATGGTGGGCTTGGGAACCCTGCTCACATCGTTTGGGGCCGTAAGCGACACCCCGGCCGGATCTCCTTGCGGATGGAATCCAAATAGGCGATAAACCTGGACTAGAGACTTGTTCGGTTAGTCAGGTCATGGCCGACTCCCTCGCCCGGCTTCTGCTTGAAGGTTTCCGAGGTACATGACGTGTACAGGGCGATAAGTGGCGAAAGCGTGTGTGAAGAAGTACACCCCTGCAGGGTTATCATTATCTATTCGAATAGCCGGATTCCTCGGATATGGAAACTTGGACCCCTTGCATAGTTCATAGACAAGTGAAAGTGGATACTCTAAAATACGCAAGATAAGCGTGAGTGCTATGGATGGCGTTCTCGTAGGGAGACGGGAGCGGATCCATAGTGGTGTATTGATATGGTGAATATGTGGACTCGTGTGCGCCACCTCAAAAGAGTTGCATTGCAGTCGTAGTTCAGGTTAGCCACCGAGTCAAAGCTGGCTTGCTGCAGTTAAACTCCACCACCCCCTTTGTTGATAATGATGCATATGTAGATAGATCTGATGTAAGTCTTGCTGGGTACATTTGTACTCACGTTGCTTAATTTATGTTTTTGTAGAGAGACTTCAGTCTCACTAGTAGTTCCACGTGGACTTCGATGTTTAGCTTGTTACCTCAGCTACGATCTTGTGCCCTCGGCAGGATCTGGTAGATAGTCAGGCTTCTCAGCCTTTTTCATTTATAGATGTCTGTACTCAGACAGGTTAAGCTTCCGCATGTGCTTTGACTTGTATGCTCTGAGTGTTGGGTCATGAGACCCATGTCTGTAATATCTCGCTCCTCGGAGCCTATTGAATATAAATACTTGAGTCGTAGAGTCATGTTGTGATGCCATGTTGTATTGCATATATCGAGCATATTGTGTGTATGTTATTGAAATGCTTGGTATGTGTGGGATCTGACAACCTAGTTGTTTATCCTTGGTAGCCTCTCTTACCGAGAAATGTCTCCTAGTGTTTCCACTGAGCCATGGTAGCTTGCTACTGCTCCGGAACACTTAGGCTGGCCGGCATGTGTCCTTCTTCGTTCCTGTGTCTGTCCCCTCGGGGAAATGTCACGCGATGAATTCCGGAGTCCTGTTAGCCCGCTACAGCCCGGTTCACCGGAGTCCTGCTAGCCCAGTGCTACAGCCTGGATTCACTCGTTGATGACCGACACGTTCGTTGCTGGGTCCTGTATGCCTGTCCCTGTAAGTTAGTGCCACTTTGGGTTCACGACTAGCCATGTCAGCCCGGGTTCTTTGTCATATGGATGCTAGCGACACTATCATATACGTGAGCCAAAAGGCGCAAACGGTCCCGGGCCAGGTAAGGTGGCACCCGTGGGAATACCGTGCGTGAGGCCGCAAAGTGATATGATGTGTTACATGCTAGACCGGTGTGACTTAGGATCGGGGTCCTGACAATCCCCTCTGCCTGATGCTGTGCTGGCCGCGTCGTCGTCGTCGTCCTCTCCGCATGCACCGCCCCGGCGCCGCTCGCGCGCCCGCCACTGTGCCGCGGTGAGCATGAGCTGCTCACCGTCCGCCCGCTCGCCGCCTGCCTGTCCTCGCTGACGCAGCCGCTCATCGAACGCCTTCAGGCGCCCGAGCGCGTCCTTGAAGAGCAGCTCCGACAAGTTGTAGAATTGCTCCATCCCGGCGACCGCCGCGTACAGACGATCCGGGACGCAGTCCAGGAGCTTCCTCACCATTGCTGCGTCGTCGAGGGTCGCTCCCAGCCCGGTGTAGCGCGCGGCCATGCCGCTGATCTTCCCCGCGAACGCGTCCAGCGACTCATTGCTCGTCATGCGCAGGAGCTCGAACTCCCCGCGCAACGTGCCCAGTCGCGCCGCCCGCCCGCGATCAGCCCCGATGAACCGGGCCTTCAGGCTGCTCCATATCTCCGCCGTGGTCTTCTTTGTGGCCACCTACAGCAACAAATCATCGGCGAGCGCCTGGAGCAGGTAAGCCCGCGCCGGCTTATCTTTCTTGGCGATCACCGCCGACGCGGCGTGCTCCGGCGGCACCACCGCCTCCCACAGCCCGGCGGCGTCCAGGTCGGCCTCCACCTTGATGGCCGAGGTGATGTAGTTCTCCCCCGTGAGCACCGGCGCTGCATGCGCCACCGTGCTGCCCGATCCACTAGTGTATGGCACGATGGACATCGCCGGCGAGCTCCCTCCTCCACGCGGCTCTGATACCAATTGTTGGAACTGCCAACTCCTCGCCGCAGCTCTCCTCGCCCTCTCGCTCTGCTTGCTCACTGTTGCCATGGCTCAGTCACCGGAGAGGAGGAAGAAAAGATTCAGAGAAGTTCAGACAACAGTGGACACAAGGATTTTTCCAGCGCACATACGCTTTTCCCTTACCTCGAGCATGAACTCGATCATGTCAACTATTACAATGATCACCCCGTGGCTTCATATCCCCGAGCCAGCGCACTGGGCACGCACCCTTGCCTCCACTCGCCCGCGATCTACTCCACGCCCTACATGCTCTCGCCGTGCCCGCTACGCACGCGCGTGCGCCCGCGTCTCGCGCTGAGCATTAACCAGGCGACCCGATCGCCCCACACAGATCGCCAACAGACACACACACACTACCCCGGTGCACGGACACGCCCATGCACCCAACGCACGCACACATGCACGCCCTAGTCCTCGGACCCGACGCGCCCAGCAAGTCCAGCGCGCGCCCATACCCGTGCTCGACGTGCCCGGCTTCATCGCCGTGGCTTATTAGCCCATCAGAGAATGCACTCACCCTCTCGCGGATGCGGTTCGGTCTCACCTTCCGAGAGTCGCGCCGATTCGTGGGGAATCAGCCCTCCCTCAACCAGATCATTGATGTCGTCCTGACTAATCGTCAACTGAATCCAGTCGCCCTGGATCCAGCCGCGCGGTAGGCCGGACCTCGACGAAGATCCGCTCCGGCTGGACTTCTTCCCGTTCGCCTTCGCCGTCGCCTTCTTCGCGCGCTCCAGAGCCACCGTATTCTCCTTCCCCATGGCCGCGGGCGAAACTCGAATAGAGCAGCGGCGCTGGGAGTAGAGGTGGATGTGGCGGAGAAAGTAGAGGAGGAAGAAGGAGAATGTGAACGCACTGTGTAGAAAACCCAAATCCGACACCTTATATGAGGTCGCTTCCGAGTGGCTGACCTGTGGGTCCGGACGATCCTATCAAATCCCGCAACAGTCGCGCGCGAGGTACATGGCGAAAAAGGTGGCGCGATGATCGAGGAGGCCTTGCCTAATCCCGTCCAATTACTGCGGCCTCCTCCGTCCCGCGCGCTTCCCCAAAATTCGAATCCCACGATATCCGCGAGCAGCAGGGCAACCTGTCAGACGGAAGATCTTTTCCATACCAGTACTCAAAACATCGCAGTAAAAGTTCACTTGACAGAACCAACAATGGATCAAGGCGACTGAAAAAGAAGTTGAAGTCATCATGATTGCCATTTAGTCCCAATAAGACGCTTCCGAAGCGCAAAAATTGAATCGAAGGTGTTCTCAACTCCTTCTCCACTCAATCCCTGAACCATTCGGGGGCTAATGATGAAGCTATGTACCTAGGGTAGGGTCATAGGCCTGACCTAGACACCCTCCCCTAGGACGCCATCTTAAAACTAGAAGCATTCAAGGGATAGCATCATCCACTAGACTACAAGTCGTTCCACTCGGAAGATTCAAGGTCACTCGACCGCAACGGTTATCACTCGACGGACAGAAGACCTAAAGTCACTCTACACGGCAATGGTCGGACGTTTACTTCATAGACTTAATAGGCATTTATGTCACTTAATTACTAGCGTTACCAGTAACGCCTCCTTCTTAATGTACTTTAAACCCTTTGTAACTTGGGCTGGCCAGGGTCCTGGCGCACTCTATATAAGCCACCCCCTCCACTGGCACAAGGGTTCGCACCCCTGTAAACACACACATACATAATCCAGTCGACCGCCTGAGGGCACTGAGACGTAGGGCTGTTACTTCCTCCGCGAAGGGCCCGAACTCGTAAAACTCATGTGTACAACTTCGCCATAGCTAGGATCTTGCCTCCTCATACCTACCCCCCATTCTACTGTCAGTCTTAGATCCATGACACCCAACGCCTCTCTCGGGTTCAGTTAGTGCCCAACGCCTTGCACACATGCGCGTACGTACCAGAGAAACGCGCATCGCTCGGCCCCCGACCACCCATCGTAACTGGGAACTCCCCGATATTTTCCTCGCCCTCGCTTCTACCATGGTTTTTCCATCATGGATGGCCCAAAGAATGTCATGCAGCTGCATCTCCGGCCCGCCCAGGATGAAAAGCCCATTTTTTGTCATGATTTTTTGTCATAGAAGTAGGACCCCACCACATCTATGATGATACCGGGTTTTGTCACAATTATTGTCATAGAAGTGTCATAAGTATGCCAAAAAAAATCGTTCAGCCCAAAATGTCATGGATCTGTCTTTTTTTGTAGTGAGTGCACTCCACTAAATATATATACTTTGGATCCATTACAACGCACAGGCCGGCACATCTATACCCCTATATAGTGTGTGAATAACTTTGAAAGTTGGTCATTGGATGAAGCCAAACCGACGGTACAAATATGGCAAATCCAAGCACTACTAGCCATTGGATATCATCTACATTCCACCAGATTTTGCCACATGTAGAATCTAGAAGACTCCATGGTTGAACTTAAGCATAATGCACAAACCTCAAAACACAAGCACTTCTCCTTTGTTCTAGAATCTTCCATATCTTAATTGCCCAATCTTCTTTTTTCAAAATGAATGGTCACTATTTGTTTTTACTTTATGCTTTACCATGCACAATTCCATGAATCTTAAAATAGATTTTTTATAAAACTAATTGATTTTGAATTAGATGAACTATAAGAATTAAACGAACATCTACGTCATGCATATATGACTCAAAGCTTACATGCTATACTGTGTTATTTATTCATAATTTGGTTACCAAATCTCATGCGTGCAATGCACGTGTACCTCACTAGTTGGTAGTAGTAAGAAACAAATTCCGGGTTTGGCATGAGCTCGTACCGCGGGAGCACCACAAGGCCTGCCGCAGGAGTTACATTTCCCTCTCGGGGCCCGCGAGACTGAGCTTCAGTGGCTTAGTGCACTGGCCTATGAGTCAATGACATGCGGAACTTCAATGCAGCTGGCCCACATGCCATTCTCATGGTGGTGGTGTGGTTCACGACTCACTCATCCGAGATGAACCAGCCGGTGGTGGCATGGTCGTGGCGAGGGTGCCACAGTTGGGCGTTGGGGCGTTACAAGGCGTAGATGGCCACACTGGCGGGTACTACCTGTAGTACAGAAGTAATCCAGCTGAGGATTGATGCCTGGGATGAAATGCGTCACAGCTGCTGGATTAAAATTTGATGGTGCGAGAGTACGGATCGGAGCCCAGGAGCGGAGCAGGCAAACCGTGTCCAATCGGGTGTGGTTGTGGTAGAAAGTTGATGGTCGCCACAGTTTAGCTGACCCACATGTCATGCACACAAAGGCAGCGGAGCGGTGGGCCTGAGAGGGATGAGGCACACGTCAGGGGACATCGTGCCATGGGTTGGAGCGACGTCGTGGGAATCACGTGTGGGTGTGGAAGTGGTAGAAACAAGAAACGCGATGGTCGTCGTGGTTCAACTTCCATGGACAAGCTGTCATGTCTGCTGACACATGGATTGCATACCGCTCACTGCAAGGAGCAGTAGTAGAGAAAACTTGTTCCAAAGATACCATTTTTCCGATAAAATTCTCGAGATATCATTAGTTTTTACATGTGGGATTACTCCTGCAAGGGTCAATCAATACAGGTGTTTTGTAAAACAATGCATCTTGATGTTCCCTGCAATGCACGGGCATCTTGCTAGTTATAGAAGAAGCCCACACGGGCATCTTGCTGTAGGGTGTGCCACCGACCCCAACTCCAAAAAAATTTAGATGCTTAGGTGCACCGGATGCCATGCCACGCTACAAAATGTAAAAAAAATAGCTCCAATGTTTTAAAAAAATGTTATCTTCAAACCAGCCACACCCGTCCCTCACCTCATCAAAACAGCCCGAGAAATATATTTTGAGTGAAGCATGATTTGTTTTTACTGATATATGTATATCAAAACTAGAGTGTTTATATTTCAAGCCCGTGAACAAGTATTATTCTACTACTTTGGATCCATTGCAACACACGGGCTAGCACATTGGTAGTCGTAGTCTCTAACTCTATCTCTACTCTACTCTTATAAAAGCCAAAGTTGTTGATGATGGTGTGCCTGCCATCCTGCAGTATAGGCCATCTAATTTATATGTCACAGATAGGAAAGGAAACTATGGCAATTTTGCAAAAAAAATATTCCCGCACCCCTTTCCACATTTGCAAATAAGGCTTCCCTCGTTCATCCTTTTCTCCCACAAGATAAACTACTCATACAAATGCATCTCGATGTTCTGTGCAATGCACAAGCATCTTGCTAGTCTACTACTCTCTTATACTAGCAAGATGCCCATGCGTTGCATGGAAATTCAAGATGCTTTTGTATGAGTAGTTTATCTTGTGGAAGAAAAGGATGAATGAGGGAAGGCCTTATTTGCAAATGTGGAGAGGGGTGTGTGTATCTTTTTGCAAAATTGCCATAGTTTCCTTCCTCTCCATTGGATATAAATTGGATGGCCTATATTGCAGGATGGCAAGCACACCATCATCACCAACTCTGCTTTTTATCACAATCTTCGACATGAATTTTTATTTTGGTTTGTCTCATACCTCTCGACTCGGTCATGAGTCTGAAATACCAATTTCAACTTTTGAAACATCTCATATGCTCCGTGGCATTTCAAAATATTTTTGAAGTCCCGGTTCTAAGCCGTAAAGCATGGTGCACTAAACTATCAATTAGTCATCATACCGAGCTTGTCAAATGTTCATAACGTCTGCATCTACTCTTGCAATAGTTCTGTCACCTAGCGGCGCATCAAGGACATAATTCTTTTGTGCAACAATGAGGATAATCCTCAGATCACGGACCCAGTCTGCATCATTGATACTATCATCTTTCAACTTAGTTTTCTCTAGGAACATATCAAAATAAAACAGGGAGCTAAACGCGAGCTATTGATCTACAACAACATAGATATGCAAAAACTATAAGGACTAAGTTCATGATAAATTAAAGTTCAATTAATCATATTACTTAAGAACTCCCACTTAGATAGACATCTCTCGGGTCATCTAAATGATCACGTGATCCATATCAACTAAACCATGTCAGATCATCACGTGAGATGGAGTAGTTTTCAATGGTGAATATCACTATGTTGATCATATCTACTATATGATTCACGTTCGACCTTTTGTTCTCAGTGTTTCAAGGCAATATCTGCATATGCTAGGCTCGTCAAGTTTAACCCGAGTATTTTGCGTGTGCAAAATTGGCTTGCACCCGTTGTATGTGAACGTAGAGCTTATCACACCCGATCATCACGTGGTGTCTTGGCATGACGAACTATATCAATGGTGCATACTCAGGGAGAACACTTGTACCTTGAAATTTAGTGAGAGATCATCTTATAATGCTACTGCCGTACTTAAGCAAAATAAGATGCATAGAGGATAAACATCACATGCAATCAATATAAGTGATATGATATGGCCATCATCATCTTATGCCTTTGATCTCCATCTCCAAAGCATCATCATGATCACCATCGTCACGAGCTTGACACCTTGATCTCCATCGTAGCATCATTGTCGTCTCACCAACTATTGCTTCTACTACTATCGCTACCACTTACATGGCGATTGCATTTCATACAATAAAGCGACAACTATATGGCTCCTGCCAGTTGCCGATAACTGTTACAAAAACATGATCATCTCATACAACAATTTATGTAATCACGTCTTGACCATATCACATCACAACATGCCCTGCAAAAACAAGTTAGACGTCCTATACTTTATTGTTGCAAGTTTTACGTGGCTGCTACGGGCATCTAGCAAGAACTGTTCTTACCTAAGCATCATAACCATAACGATTTTTCGTCAAGTGTGTTGTTTTAACCTTCAACAAGGACCGGGCGTAGTCACACTCGATTCAACTAAAGCTGGAGAAATAGACACCCACTAGCCACCTGTGTCCAAAGCACATCGGTAGAACCAGTCTCATGAATGCGGTCATTTAATGTTGGCTTGGGACGCTTCATCCAACAATACCACCGAATCAAAGTATGACATGCTGGTAAGCAGTATGAATATTATCGCCCACAACTCTTTGGGTTCTACTCGTGGATATAACATCTACGCATAGACCTGGCTCAGATGCCACTGTTGGGGAACACAGTATTTCAAAAAAATTCCTACGATCACGCAAGATCTATCTAGGAGATGCATAGCAACAATAGAGGAGAGTGTGTCTACGTACCCCCGTAGACCGAAAGCGGAAGCGTTAAGCAACGCGGTTGATGTAGTCGAACGTCTTCGCGATCCAACCGATCAAGTACAGAATGTATGGCACCTCCGCGATCTGCACACGTTCATCTCGGTGACTTCCCTCGAACTCTTGATCCAGCTGAGGTCGAGGGAGAGTTTCATCAGCACGACAACATGGTGATGGTGATGATGAAGTTACCGGCGCAGGGCTTCGTCTAAGCACTACAACGATATGACCGAGGTGTGTTTCTGTGGAGGAGGCACTGCACACGGGTAAGTGAAACTTTGGTGTGCCTTTGGGGTGCCCCCCTCCCACGTATATAAAGGGGGAGGTGGCCGTCCAAGGGGAGGAGGCGCGCCATGAGGGGGGGGGGGGCAATCCTACTCCAAGTAGGATTCGGCCCCCCCTTTCCTATTCCAACAAGGAGAAGGGGAATGTGAGGGAGGAGAGAAGGAAAGGGGGCCGGGCCCCCTAGTCCAATTCGGTTTGGGCTAGGGGGGTACGCGCCCTGCCTTGGCCTGCCTCCTCTCTTCCACCAATAGGCCCATGAGGCCCAATAACCCCCCGGGGGGTTCCGGTAACCTCCCGGTACTCCAGAAAATACCTGATATACCTCAGAACTATTCTGGTGTCCGAATATAGTCTTCCAATATATCAATCTTTATATCTCGACCATTTAGAGACTCCTCGTCATGTCCATGATCTCATTCGAGACTCTGAACTACCTTTGGTACATCAAAACACATAAACTCATAATGCCGATCGTCATCGAATGTTAAGCGTGCGGACCCTATGGGTTCGAAAACTATGTAGACATGATCGAGACTCATCTCCGCTCAATAACCAATAGCGGAACTTGGATGCTCATATTGGCTCCCACATATTCTACGAAGATCTTCATCGATCAAACCGCATAACAACATACGTTGTTCCCTTTGTCATCGGTAGGTTACTTGCCCGAGATTCGGTCGTTGGTATCATCATACCTAGTTCAATCTCGTTACCGGCAAGTCTCTTTACTCGTTCTGTAATGTATCATGCTGCAACTAAATTATTAGTCACTTTGCTTGCAAGTCTTATAGTGACGAGCATTACCGAGAGGGCCTAAAGATACCTCTCCGAAACACGGAGTGACAAATCCTAATCTCGATCTATGCCAACTCAACAAAGACCATCGGAGACACCTGTAGAGCATCTTTATAATCACCCAATTACGTTGTGATGTTTGATAGCACACAAGGTGTTCCTCCGGTATTCGGGAGTTGCATAATCTCATAGTCATAGGAACATGCATAATTTATGAAGAAAGCTATAGCAATAAACTAAATGATCATAGTGCTAAGCTAATGGATGGTTCTTGTCCATCACATCATTCTCTAATGATGTGATCTCGTTCATCGAATGACAACACATGTCTATGGCTAGGAAACTTAACCATCTTTGATTAACGAGCTAGTCTAGTAGAGGCATACTAGGGACACTCTGTTCGTCTATGTATTCACCCATGTACTAAGTTTCCGGTTAATACAAATCTAGCATGAATAATAAACATTTATCATGATATAAGGAAATATAAATAACAACTTTATTATTGACTCTAGGGCATATTTCCTTCAAGAATCTTGTTCGAACAACAACCTCTGCTTAAGCTCAGTTTGCCTATTTAAACTCTAGGAGGTTGTCGGTGTCAAAACTGGCGGATCTCGCGTAGGGGGTCCCGAACTATGCATCTAGGATTGATGGTAACAGGAGGCAGGGGACATGATGTTTACCCAGGTTCGGGCCCTCTTGATGGAGGGAATACCCTACGTCCTGCTTGATTGATATTAATGATATGAGTATTACAAGAGTTGATCTACCACGAGATCGTAGAGGCTAAACCCTAGAAGCTAGCATAATTGTTGTATATGTTGTCTATCGACTAGCCAGGCCTCGGTTTATATAATGCACCAAAGGCCTAGGATAACAAGAGTCCTAGCCGAATACGCCGGTGGGGAGGAGTCCTTGTCTTGATCACCAAGTCTTGTGGAATCTTCCATGTATGCGGCAGCTGTCTGAACTGGCCCATGAGTATACGGCCATGGGGGTCCTCGGCCCAATCTAACAGATCGGGAGATGACGTGGTGAGTACCCCCTGGTCGAGGACACCGTCAGTAGCCCCCTGAACCGGTCTTCAAGTTGGGGACACTCCTCAATTCTTCTGAATTGTTCTTCATCTTCGGTCGTCGGTCTTGAAAACTGGTTCAACAAATCTTCTTCGATCTTGAGGATCACCAACATGCATCCGAAGAGTTTATACATCGGGTATCCAAGGAGCCCCTTTAAGTTTTCGGCCTTTATCAATGCCTTGTTTATGTTTATGCCACACATCAGGTTTGAAGTTGTTCCTAGGCGGCAGCGCCCTCTTGCGTCCGAGCTCCAACGCCGGACTGCATTCGGGTATCTTTTTCAGACGAGTACCAACGCCGGACCGCTTCCGAGCTCCAACGCCAGACTATGTCCAAGCTCCAATGCCGGACTGTATCCGAGCTCCAACACCGGACTATATCCGAGGTGTCATAAATCACCTTGGTTCAAAAAAGTTGAAGGTGTTTAGTCGAGCTTAATGCCGGAAATGCCCTCTATGGAGCCAGCCGCTAGTGCCCGAGCTTTATGCCGGACTGCTTCCAAGGTGGTGTACCACCCCGAGTGTGGGCCAATTTTTTTTCAATATTTTTTATTGGTGCAATTTGTTCTCTGCCGAGATATATAGCCAATAGCCCTCAAGGTGTGTATCGGTCTAAAACCCGAGATGCACTTGAAGGATGACATAAAACCGCTGATCCCAGTAGCCACTAAGACTCAGGTTGATTTGCAAAATCGGTCTAAGGGCCAAGTCCTAGCTCGGCAGAATACTTCGGGACACAAAAAGCGGTGTGCAAAGTGCTCGAGACTCAGGTTGGGTGCGGCCGACCAACCTGAGGATCATAATCTCCTCGAAAACAATATCGCACTTAGATTTTCTGCACTAGATTGCCAATGTAGTAGCCCCCGAGACACTGGTCGGGTGGCACACCAGATCAGGGGATCAAGGTGCCCCATTAATATTTGTAAATAATAAGCCCGAAGCCCAGTAGCCCCTGAGCCTTAATGCGGGCACGGGTGGCCGAATTAAGGATCGATATCCATAGTAAAATCACAAATTATGTGTAATGACTCTATGTATCCAAGTACTTTACATTGTTAATGCTCGGATCCGCATTGTACAAAACTTTGTTGACCGACCATCGGCTTCCACCTCCTCGGCCAGTAGCCGAGGAGTGTTTGTCCTACTTTATAAAGCCTTTATGAGGGCAAAGATTTACGACAAACAAGGCAATCTGGCCATATGGTTTTATAAACAAAGGTACATAGAGAGATATGTTATATTACTGTTTAACATAAGACATGTTTTCCAAAGAAAATAGTCCCACTATCGGTTCCTTTTTTTTGGGTTGTCACGCTAAGCATGATCATGAAACCTCAGCTCTAATGTAAGAGCAAAATGTTGAGGATTTAGTTTGGGAGGCCAGTTACTAGCCCCCGGTAGTGTTCGGCAACAGTCGAGGTCAAGCCGTAAACACTTCGGCCAATGTTATGAATGGCCCATCATTTAACACAGTCATCGGATTGCTGACCAGTTTACGCTTATTTGTGATAGTCAGTTTTTGGATTTCTCCACTGAGGTGCATAACCATGTGAGCTGGAAGCACAATCGCAGTGGTTCTCCCTTTGCACACCTAGCCGAACAAAGCGGAACGTAGGAGGCAAGCGCAGGAGCCGGGCAACCCAACTATTGACCGAAGACACAATTCGAAACTGATGCATATATAGCAATATCCGAGAATGTTTTTGCCGAATCTCTAAAGGTGTCCGGCGTTGCACTATGAGACTTGTGCTGAAAACACACAAATAGTTTAAAAGTGCCAAAAGCTAGGAAAGCCAAAAAACGTTAGTAAAAACATGACGTACGAACAAGATCAAGTGTTCGGTGCCAATCCAAAAATTGGAAGAGAAAAAAATTGTGCTTCTATCGTGCTTTAACATGACACATCCGATCTCAAGACTTCACATGGGTCAGCCTACGGCTTCAAGCTCCTTATCCCAAAGGCAGAGTACTTATCCAAGGTGAGTTTAGCAAACTAAACTCAACCGGCTTTCAAAGAGAAGACATGCTATCCGGCTATTGACCATAAACTCGAGTCGAAAAAGGAGTTGTAGAAAAAGACTTTGCAACGACCAAGAAGAAAACACATTTACAACTCATATATAAATTTTAAGAGCCCCCAAGTGACTTGGGTAAAAGAATTTTATATATAATGATTGTATGTACCGAAGTACTTATATCATATTTGTGTTCACCCGAACTTTAAACGCGTCTTAACCGACCGCCGTCTTCTCCCTCTTCGGCCAAGGGCCGAAGGGTGTCATGTACTCCGCCTGTCAAGAGTATTGACGGTGTTTCCGATGACCTGGCAATCAGGCCATAAGGCTGTAACAGACAAAGCGCGCTCATGGAACTTATGCTATATTACTAACGAAGTGTAAGAAGCATCTTCGAAGAAAATAGTACCCCCACCGATACCTTTCTTCGGTGCTCATTATTACTATGAGACTTGTGCAATAGATTTTTGTACTCATGAGTTCCGTTGTGTGCCGACCATGATTGAAAACAATAAGAGTGCTAGCTTTTGGCTTCACCCAGTCTGGGGTCAGAGCTCGGATAACCCGGTCATTACAATCGCAGAGGTGCCCGGTCGTTACAATCGCAGATGTGCTCCCTTTACTCCCTAGCCGAACAATCGGGAATGTAGGGGTAAACACAGGAGCGAGGCAACCCAGATTGCAAATCGCTTAGGTCAATATGGTGCATATTGTGGCGTAATACACGAACAAGGAACGAAGCCGTACAAGTATAATCATATGCAAGAGGAAAAGCTCCATCAAGGGAGCCCCCAAATAAATGGGGTATTTGAATATGCGAGTCACAAAGAAAGTTATGACAAGGAACTTTATCCCAAACAACTTTGTGCCGAAAAAGTATAATGCTTGGTCGAACCAAACAAAATTTAAAACTGAAAGGTTTTGAGCATGAAAGTGACTTAGCTGGTTAATGTGCTCGATGTTGATGACGCAGGCCGAGATTGTGGCGGGACGAGATCCCGGCCCCCAAGCCAGTCCCGAGATGTCCGAGTAAAGAACATGACTTGATGAAATGGTGACACAGCATAGTCGATGGGCGAGGTGAAAACCCCAGTCCGACCGCGGCGATGGAGCAGGCCGGCAGTGTGACGCCGAAGCCCCCAGCGTGTGTTAATGAAGTGATGATGAAGCCCCCGGTCAGCTGAGGTGACGTGGTACATCGGTACGCCGCGGTGACAGCGCTGCATGGATTATCTACCTGTGCACAGAAAATAGTGCAAGCCGGAGATAATAGGAATAATAGAAAAAATGTTGCATAATCAATAATTTATGCAAAGTGAGTAGTAAAATAAATATGGCCTATGCGCCGAACACTTGATGAGGTAGAGCTCTCTCGGCGATGCCGAAGTCCCCGAGGCAACCGTACACGTCGGTATGACAACACGACCAACAAGGTGATCACGCGAGCTGATTTACGCCAATTAGGATGACGGCGTTGGCTTGCCGAAGAGATCACGCGACGCAGTCAAAGTCGATCACCTACACACATAAAATAGTGCGGTCCAAAAAGGATAATTGATTTTCGCAAAAATAATTTATTGAAAGAGATGTGGCCTGGCGCCGAAGTCATATCGATGCAGGGCATCGGCGTGACGCAGTGAAGGCATGGCCAAGCCCGAATTCGCAGGCCGGTCTGAGTTCTAGATGCGGCATTCGCCGAACTGTATACGAAAACTGACCGAACCACCACGCGACCGTTGTTAATGCGGCCACCATTTGATAGACCTGTGTATAGATGATGAAACAAACCGGAGTAATAATACCTTGGGAAAAATAAACCCAAGCAAGAAAAAATACTAGGATTAATAGCACCTAGTTTATCTGTTGTAGCAATGTGGAGAAAGGTTACTCCCAAAATCGGGGCTCGATCCGCACACCCATTTCCTGATGGGTGATGAAGCGGTGGCATGGCGATGCTAGCAAAGGTTGGCTCGCTGAGGAAAAGCCCGTGGTCCAGCTAATGTGATGAAGCTGGTCGGCTGGTGACGCCAAAGTCTCCGAAGTTAGTTGATGAAGAGATGGTGAAGCCCTCGGTCTAGCCAAGGAGATGGAGCAGGTCAGTAAGGAGACGTTGCAGCTGCCATGTCAGCTGAGGTGTTGAAGCAGTTCAGCATGATGGACATCGGCTTGAAGAAGCAACAGTGCGGCCATGCCGACGCAGGTCGTAACTTGTCACGCGGCCAATGCCGGCTTGATGAAGTGACCATGCGGCGATGCCTGTGTTCCCGCTCTGTATATTCCGTGGGGCGGTGATGTTGGTGATGACTTATCCTTGGTGATTCCGAACTCTTGTTCACTCGCCGAGATGATGATCCGAAGTAGTTGAGCTCGGCTCAAAAGGCGACGACGTGTCTAGCGCAGGTCGGTAGCCGTGGAGCAGTATTGCCAGACTGGTTTGACACCAGTATGATAGTGAAGATTACCTCAGAGGAGGCTTAAAATTTTATGGGCACATCTTTAAAAACAACATACAATACCCTAGGAGAAAATTCCTTTAAGAAGGTTGTCCCATATCACGTTCATAAAGAAATATGAATTCGGGTCGGATCCGTATTCGCGCAGAAAAAAGACCCGAAAAGTGATGCACTAATCGGAAGGTTCCCGGAGTTTGGACGGTCGGATCGAGCTGAAATATCGAGGGGTGTTACATATAGGAATTCCGCGGCCAATCAATGGTTGGATCTTCCAAAGGACGTCCGAGCTAGGTGCTGGAGTCCACGCCCTAAACTCGTCCAGAGTCCCGTCCAGATTTGACAGGGCTCTGGTATATCGTAGATTGTCGGAGATTCCTCCATCAGAACTCGACGAAATATTGCATGGTTGTTGAAGACTCAATTTTGCACAATTCCACCAAAGGGATTGTCAAAGAGATGCTCTAAGAGGTTGTGGCAGCGGATACAAGCTCGCTGTTCGGAAAATAAGCACGGTAGCCTAAGGGCAATGTTGACGTTGAGCCCCCGAGCTCCATGGAAGATTCCTCCATGATCTTGATAGAGATCGGAGTTAATGTTGATGAAAGCCCTCATCCGAACATGACAATCGGAGATGGAGCACGGTCCTCAGTTGAGCTAAGGTGACCAGTGAGCCGACGACGAAGATGCCGACATCGCAGTTGACCTGCAGATGAGCCATCGATCCTTTTGCCGATCACACAGCAGAACTCTCAATGAAAGCACCAATATCGGTGTCAAAACCGGCAGATCTCGGGTAGGGGGTCCCGAGCTGTGCGTCTAGGATCGATGGTAACAGGAGGCAGGGGACACGATGTTTACCCAGGTTCGGGCCCTCTTGATGGAGGTAATACCCTATGTCCTGCTTGATTGATATTGATGATATGAGTATTACAAGAGTTGATCTACCACGAGATCGTAGAGGCTAAACCCTAGAAGCTAGCTTATGGTATGATTGTTGTATATGTTGTCTATCGACTAGCCTGGCCTCGGTTTATATAATGCACCAAAGGCCTAGGATAACAAGAGTCCTAGCCGAATACGCCGGTGGGGAGGAGTCCTTGTCTTGATCACCAAGTCTTGTGGAATCCTCCATGTATGCTGCAGCTATCCGAACTGGCCCATGAGTATACGGCCATGGGGGTCCTCGACCCAATCTAACAGATCGGGAGATGACGTGGTGAGTACCCCCTGGTCCAGGACACCGTCAAAGGTCCTCCTCCACCTAGAGATGATCGTGTGTTTGAATTAAAAGAGTTACCCGACACTTTGAAATATGCTTATCTCTATGAGAAAAAGATTTATCATGTTATTATTAGTGCTAACCTTTCAGAACATGAAGAAGAAAGATTATTGAAAGTTCAAAGGATGCACCGAGCTGCTATTGGATATACTCTTGATGATCTTAAGGTGTAGCGACCCGACCCGAATGGATCAAGTCTTTGTGCTTAACTGTCATCCCTGGATCGGTATGCTGACACACACAGTACTCGAGGATTTATAACAGAGGTAAATCACATGTATAAAGTAACGTAAATACTATTACCTCAATCCAAAATAGCGGAAGTAACAAAGTTGTGTATTCCCATCAACACCAACGGCAAAGTTGAGTGTAGAAATCGTAACCCTAACGTATCACTTACTCGTCGTAAGATATCCTGCAACGTGAGACGTTGCAGCCACAAAGTGTCAGTACATTGAATGTACTGGCAAATTCACACCATAGAGAATGATGAACAATGGCTATCACTACATGCATATATGGCTGGTGGAAAAGCTCTATGGTTATATGTTTTTGCGAAAAGCCAATTTTTTCCTACTGCAAAGGAATAAATTTTATTTCACTACCATGGTGGTTGTTAAACATCGAGAATGGTTGACAACATTCTCAATACCAATTAAGCATCATCATTAAAACCCAACCAATTATTTAAGTAACGTGATGAGATCAACAGGATAATCCAAGAACTAGATACTCAAGATGTCCATAACCGGGGACACGGCTAACCATGATTAGTTTATACACTCTGCAGAGGTTTGCGCACTTTTCCCCACAAGACTCGATCACCTCCGTTTGGTTTCTCGCACTACATAGTGTTTAAGAAACGGATGGCCGAGACATAGTCTTTCAGAAGCGTTTGCACCTTACGATGGGTAGACCGTACCACCTACAACCCCTACATCTGCTAGTCTACCATTGTAAGAGTTCACACAACTTAATCAACTATGCTAGAGCCCATAATAGCTTGTGGCTGCACACGGAAGTTTCTAGCATGAATAATCTTATGATCCCTTTGAGCCTGGGTGGCGAACCATAGGATGATCACACGGTATATCCCCGGGATCTCCTAGGACAACACTGGTATTTCCCCAGGTGTCCGGGCAAGTCCACTGGTATATTCCCAGGGTGCCCCAACCAATCCACCCAGATGTGTATTAAAGTAGCCACCTTAAGTTGAACCATTAATTAACAATCTCACATTTGACATGGATTTCACTCAAACCCAAACCACGTCTACGAGCATAGCATAGCAATATAAGCAACACGCAGAAGTAACTCCCAAGGGTTTGATAGTAACAGGGCAATAGGTTCCTACCTCATCAACTACTTCCCAACCCACAAGTTAATGACATCCTAACCATGCAACGTTTGAGGACTGGAACTAATGCATAAAAACTGGGTGATCAAGGGTATGATCAAAGTGTGAACTTGCCTGCAATGTTGATGAAGATGATTCGCACTCAAAAATCTTGATAGTTCTACTCGTCACACTCCGGTCAATCTATCGTAATCAAGCAATAGTAACCACACATAAGCAATCACTCAAAAGACCAGGAAGATCGAAGAAGACAATTCGGAAAACATCAAAACCAAGCAAATAACTCTTGCAACATAAAACAATTTCTAACAGTACCAAAATTACGTGAATTTGCCCTTATCAGAAAGTTTAGGTCAAGAGCTTCGATTTGCAAAAAGAATCAACTCAAACGGAGCTACGAAACTCAAGTTATGACCAAACGAAGTTTGAATTCAAATCTGATCTAATTCAAATTTTAAACTTTTCAAAACATGTTTAAGTTATTTTACTGGATAGAGGAGATCATAACGAAGATGTGAGCGTTGGTTTCGTTGGATTTGGACTAACGAGTAAAAAGTTGTGCTTGTTTGAAGAACAGGGATTATTTTGTAAATAAAGTATTGACATCTAGGTCCCTGGCCGAAATTACAGAAAAAGAAAAAAACTAAAAGGCAAACGTTCGTTTTCTATACCTAACCAGCGAACATTCTCTAAATAGATCTAACTAAAAAAACTAAACCGTTTTTTTTAAAACGAAAACTGAAACCCTAAAATAAACCAGCAAACCGGGTGGATTTATTACCAGTTCACCGCGGTTCGACGCCGGCGGCGGTTTTCCGCGGCGGTTGGAGTCCGGTGAAGCGGCAGATCGACGACGAGCTGGGGCGGCAGCGCGGCGACGGCGAGGAGCGGCGCGGGGCGGAGCAGCAAGCCGGCAGCAGCAGCGAGGAAGCAGCAGCGGTGGCGGCGCGTGGCATGGGGCGGCGGAGCATGCAGCGGTGGCGGCGAAGTCCGGTGAAGCGGCGCGATGCGGCGGGGCACGGCGAGAAGCGGTGTGGTGAGGGGAGAGAAGCCGGGGCGGCGGCGGCGAATTTATAGGGGAGGGGAGAAGCTTCTTGGGGAAGGGGGCAGAGGAGGCCGGAGGCGGCACGGCCGTCCCATGGCGGCGTGGCGGCGCTGTCGTGCGGGGCTCGGTCTCCCGCTGGAGATCGGGGACGACCCGGGATGGGCAGGCATGGCGCTGGGCCGGCTGGGCTTCGGCCCAGTCGGTCCGAAGAGTTTAAAAAAACATTTTTCAGATAATTAAAATAATAAAAATGACATAACTAAAAATATTATATAGGCATATAATATATCAAAATTTTTCAGAAAATGATTTCCAACAACATGGACATATTGCTTGCATTAAATAAAATACACATAAATTCTAATAATTCAAACAGTGCTCCTGCTCTAAAAAATCTAATAAAAATCATTTTAAAAATACCAAAATGATTTCAAATAAATTTTTCTCCAATTTTCTATTATAGGGAATCATGTTACCCTATTTTCCACGTATTTTATTTTTGGAGAAAAATAATTTGAATAAAACTCAAATAACCCAAATTGAAAATAAATTCAAAAAACTTTGAATTTAATTCTTTGAAACTCCCAACTCATATTTCATATAATTTGAAGAAGTCATTTTATCTTCTCTCATGAAAATCATTGAGTTGCATGAAATTTATGAATTGAAATATTCCCAAATGAAATTCAAATATTTTCAAATACCCCTTTCATTTAATTTAAATGGAAGAAGTCATGTCATCTTCTCTCTAGGGTTTTGTATTTGAAAAGAATTTGAATTCACGAAGATCATAAATGCAAAAATGAAAGTTTGAGAAAGTCCTTTTATTCCCTCTCATTTAACTTTCAAAAACGTTTCGAATTCACTCACTTTCAGACAAAATCAAACAATCAATCAATCTATCTATTTACAATAACATTCCAAAATTTAGAATTTTGGGATGTTACATAAGGGCATTAGTCCCACTATGTCAGCACAAGATTAATATGGAACCTTATGCTAAACCCGTTGTTGATCACCAACGTCGGTTAAATCCAAAGATGAAAGAAGTGTTAAGAACGGAAATATTAAATATTCTGGAAGCAGGTATAATCTATCCTATAGCTGATAGTAGATGGGCAAGTCCTATCCATTGTGTCCCTAAGAAAGGAGGTATTACTGTTGTTCCTAATGATAAGAATCAACTTATTCCACAAAGAATTGTTACATGATATAGAGTGATAATTGATTTTAGAAAATTAAACAAAGCAACTAGAAAATATCATTACCCTCTGCCTTTTATTGGTCAAACGCTAGAAAGATTATCTAAGCACACACATTTTTGCTTCCTTGATGGATATTCTGGTTTTAAACAAATACCTGTTTCTCAACCTGATCAAGAAAATACCATTTTTACTTCTCCTTTTGGAACTTATCCTTACAGATGTATGCCTTTTGGTTTATGCAATGCACCTGCTACCTTTCAAAGAT
Source organism: Triticum dicoccoides (assembly GCF_002162155.2). Taxonomy (NCBI): domain Eukaryota; kingdom Viridiplantae; phylum Streptophyta; class Magnoliopsida; order Poales; family Poaceae; genus Triticum; species Triticum dicoccoides. The sequence continues at coordinate 194,327,431 of NC_041380.1, forward strand.
GTATGACTGCTATATTCTCTGACTTTTGTGAAAAGATTGTTGAGGTTTTCATGGATGACTTTTCTGTTTATAGGAAGTCTTTTGATGTTGTTTAAGCAATCTTGATCGAGTTTTGTAGAGATGTGTGCAAACAAATCTTGTCTTGAATGGGAGAAGTGCCACTTTATGGTTAACGAAGGCATTGTTTTGGGCCATAAATTTTTTGAAAGAGGTATTGAGCGGGACAAAGCTAAGGTTGATGCAATTGATAAAATGCCATGTCCTAAAGATATCAAATGTATTCATAGTTTCCTTGGTCATGCTGGTTTCTATAGGAGATTTATCAAAGACTTTTCTAAAATTTCTAGGCCTCTTACAAATATTTTGCAAAAGGATATTCCTTTTGTTTTTGATAATGATTGTTTAGAATCCTTCGAAACACTCCAGAAAGCCTTAATTTCTACACCTATTTTTCAACCACCTGATTGGAAATTACATTTTGAAATTATGTGTGATGCTAGTGATTATGCTGTTGGTGCTGTTCTAGGACAATGAGTTGATAAGAAACTGAATGTTATTCACTACGCAAGTAAAACTCTAGATAGTGTACAAAGAAATTATGCTACTATTGAAAAAGAATTTCTAGGAGTGGTGTTTGCTTGTGATAAGTTTAGATCCTATATTGTAGATTCAAAAGTAATAGTTCACACTGATCATGTTGCAATAAAGTATCTTATTGAAAAGAAAGATGCCAAACCTAGGCTTATTCGATGGGTTCTCTTGTTACAAGAATTTATTTGCATATCACTGATAGAAAAGGAGAGGAGAACCCCGTAGCTGATAACCTGTCTAGGTTGGAGAATGTTCTTGATGACCCACTTCATATTGATGATAGTTTTCCTGATGAGCAATTAGCTGTAATAAATGTTTCTAATAGTACACCTTGGTATGCTAACTATGATAATTATATTGTTGCTAAATACATACCCCCTAGCTTTACATACCAACAAAAGAAAAATTCTTTTATGATTTAAGACATTACTTTTGGGATGACCCACATCTTTATAAAGAAGGAGTAGGTGGTATTATTAGACGTTGTGTACCTGAGCATGAACATGAACAAATCCTACATAAATGTCACTCCGAAGCTTATGGAGGACATCATGCGGGAGACAGAACTGCTCACAAGGTATTGCAATCTAGGTTTTATTGGCCTACTCTCTTCAAGGATGCCCGTAAGTTCGTCTTATCTTGTGATGAATGTCAAATAATAGGTAATATCAGTAATCGTCAAGAAATGCCTATGAATTATTCACTTGCTGTTGAACCATTTGATGTTTGGGGATTTGATTATATGGGACCTTTTGCTTCCTCTAATGGTATACTCATATTTTGGTTGCTGTTGATTATGTTCCTAAGTGGGTAGAAGCTATTCCAACTAGTAGTGCTGATCACAACACCTCTATTAAAATGCTTAAAGAAGTTATTTTCCCAAGGTTTGGAGTCCCTAGATATTTAATGACTGATGGTGGTTCACACATTATTCATGGTGCTTTCCATAAAATGCTTGCCAAGTATCATGTTAACCATAGAATTGCATCACCCTATCATCCTTAGTCTAGGGGTCAAGTTGAACTTATCAATAGAGAAGTAAAATTAATTTTACAAAAGACTGTCAATAGGTCCCAGAAGAATTGGTCTAAGAAATTAGATGATGCACTTTGGGCTTATAGAACAACATATAAAAATCCTATGGGTATGTATCCTTATAAAATGGTTTATGTAAAAGCTTGTCATTTGCCTCTTGAGTTAGAACATAAAGCTTCACTACAAAAAAATACACTTCCGTGATGATACATGTTTGTCACAGTAGGTCGCGTTTTCTGTCATGCATGTACATCCATGACAAATTTATGACAGAATCAAGATAGTCATACCTGTGCTGTCGTAGAAGTGTTCCATGACATTGCCAAAATTATCATCACGGAAGTGTCCACTTCCATGACGATAAATCGCGCGTCACATAAGTGCTTTCGTCAAGGGTGACCGACATGTGGCATCCACCATAACGGAACACCGTTAAGCTATCGGGTCGGATTTTGGATCCGATAACCCGTTAACGGCCACGACCAATGCTGAGTTTCCACGTGTAAAATTCTCATTGGCTAACGGATCCACGCGTCAGCTCCGAGTTGGCACAGGTGTCACTCATCCAACGGTCGAGATGGGCCTATGATGTATTGACACGTGGACCGGCCCAAAAGTGGCCCACAAAGTTTAAATGGGCCGGCCCAACCGAAGGCCCATAAGATTTAGCGGACCATAATGGGCCGGCCCAGCTAAAGGCCCACAAAATTTAGCAGACCATAATGGGCTAGCCCAGCTAAAGGCCCACACGGTTTTGCAGACTATAATGGGCCGGCCCAGCTAAAGGCCCACAAGATTTTGCGGACCACAATGGGCCGGCCCAGCTAAAGGCCCATAAGATTCTGCAGGCCATAATGGGCCGGCCCAGCTAAAGGCCCAACATTCTCTATCAAATTGGCCCATCAACGACCTGTCCTAAACTTGTCATCAACGTGGCCAGTGGTCACTTCTGGCCCGTTAATAGTCTACTAAGTAATTGGGCCGAATTACGACCCGGTGTATTTATGGCCTGTTAAAGGTCCGGCTTCATTTGGGCCCATTTACAGGCCATCAAAACTTTCGGCCCATAAACGACCATGAAGGATTTGGGTCATATTCGGCCATGTCTGACATTTGGCCTGTTAGAGGCCCACTATAGCTTTGGGCCACTTTCGGCCTGTTGTCATTTTCGGCCTGTTAACGCCGGACGTAAACCATGGGCCATATGTGGCCCAACGTCATATCGGGCCCATTAACGGCCCATATAAAATGACGATAATCTAGGTCGACCGAAGTTCCGGCCTGTTAAAGGCCTGCGTATTAGGTCGGCGCATTTACGGCCCGTCCGAATTTCGGCCTGTTAAAGATCCGCATCGTAAATGGGCCACCATTTCGGCCTGCTAAGTCCAGTGGGTTATTTGGCACAATCAGGGCCCAATATCACTTTTGTTCTATTAAAGGCCCATGTTTTTTATGGGCTCGAGATATTTACACCTCTAAACGGCCTATTTTTACTGAGGGCCCAAAATTTGTTTAGGCCTGTTAAAGGCCCACTATGGGCACATGCCTACCAGAAAAATATGAAAGCTTATGCTGATTTAGGCCCAGATATTTTTAGTGGGCTACATGCCAATTTCGGCCTGTAATCGTTTTTAGCCCAATTGGAATGGGCCCGACGAATGTTAGCATGTTGGGATCCTACGAAGCTTTCGGCCGAATACATCACTAAGATAAACCTACACTATACAAAAATAGCGTCGTAATTACTACAGCCTGAGGCAGCATCATAAATGTTGTATCACAACAAAATAAACTCCAACCATACAACAAAAGGCCTGTTGGCATAAAGTTTACAGTCCTTCCAGATAAAAGCACCATCAGATGTATAGAAGCACAGATCATTTGACCTGAGTGCTAATGTTTCAGGCTGTAGAATCTGATGGAGCAGCATGATCTCCACCTTTTTCCGCCATTGCTCTTGAACAACGAAGCAAATGTCTGATAGTCTGGTTTCAAAACCATTCATATCTTGACGACATTTCTCAACCACTATTCTTGTTTCCGAAACAACGTCCATTAGGGATTGGACTTGTGTCTGGAGCACATATATATCACTCTGTCTAGCAGGAAGATTTTGTTCAGTAGGCAATTTGGACGAGGTTACCTTGACAACCAACCCAGAATTATGCAGGAACGTGCTTTTTGCACTGTTAGTGGAGAGATACTGACGAACTGCAACAAGAGGTGACATTGTGCCTGTAGTAGCCTCGTCACCTTCAGGTGGTTGTGGTTGTTCAATCATTTGTTCCATAGCTTCCTGAAAGTTTGAACTTGTAGATTAGTGTACCAGATAAGTTAATAATGATACAAAAACAAACAAAGTAGGTTAAACGTTTATACATAACTTATTTTGGTGAACTACTGTAATACATTAGCATGTATTGTAGTGCCAACTACATAATAAAATCACTTTCGGAACATATGTCCATGTAGCATGCCTACTGTATTTTCTATTTCCTCACATTCGTTGGCATCTAAGGATAAAGAGACATGGTTTAAAGTAGGATGAACATAGTATGACATCATTCATATCATGGGCAAACAGATATAAAACAAACAAGCTATTTTATCATTGTGTGCGCACGTGAACATAACAACTAGATTACAGATCAAGACCAAAAGAATATCCTTCATATATTTTAAACCATGTAAGGTGAAATGATACGTTAAGACAACTGTGAATAAACGTGAACAGAGTAACTGACATTGGCTACAAACCAAGTAGTTAAATGAACACATCATAGTACCAATTAGTTCAAGGCAGGAGGAGTAAGGACTTACAACAGCGGCTTGAACTGGTGTGCTCATGCCCTTCATCTTGCTGGTGTGGCAATCCTTGAAGATTTGCACTGCATTCGGTTCAGGTTCTTTTTGGTCCGCATGGGCTTTCCTCTGTATTTGGAACAAGTCAATATAGATACGCTAATATGGCACAAAAAAAGAAGGAAGTAGCAGCTATTTACAAGAGCCTCGCAGTGTGCAATATAGCTACGAGATCATGTTGTCTGTTGGAATTTCACTTTAGAACGGTTGGTTTTGTTCTTCAGACAGTTAGCCTAGAAGAAGATACACTTGCAAGGCACATACATAAATACAAGTTCAATATGTGGTCTGATCAAATACATATAGCCTACCTGATACTTTGGATCAGACCAGTGTTTAACGAGGGTTGTCCAGTCTTCATCTGTAATATATTCCACTGGAGATGTTTGGGCGATTTCATTGTTAGCCTTGCCTTCAAAGTGAGATTTTCTAAGGTGGTACCGATACTGTCGCAGAGCAGACTGAAAAACATGAGTGCATGCATGTTTAGTTGCATCATCTTTTGGATCCAACTTGAACCTCACCTGTTGAAAAAAGAATGTGAGTCTTATTAGGAGGAAGCTAGAAAGTATGGGACAGAGCAAGACAATATTATGAATTGCGATGAATAACATTACTTACGGATAAATGGTCAAGGAAGGTGTTAAACTGGGTATTGTCTTTCTCATTCCTGTACTGCATCCACGTTGGGAGCACACGTGCATGACACCTAACGGCAACTGCTGCCTGTGATACTAACTTGGCTGACTCTGTAGCATCACGTGGCCTTTTTAAACCTGCCTCAAAATGGATCTCCATTCTTCCTCCTTTAGATTTTGTTAAGCTGTCAAGCATTATCCCTGATGTCTGTTTCCGCTTGCGCCGTGGTGCTAGTTCAACAACGAATATGGAAACTGTTAGTGAACATCAAACTGTGAGAGTACATATAAAGGAGCATGCAACTGCAACTTGACTCGGTCAGGTACCGTCTTGGTGTTGATGCTCATGAGGTTCATCTGATCTTGCCAAGTCCTGTTGTGTCAGCAGTGCTTCGGAAGTAGTGTTAGGTGTGAAGGCAGCTTGGGAACTGGCCAGTTCCGGAGCAAACGAATGAGTAACTGGTTGAGATGCCGGTACAGTTGAAGCGGATGCTGCAGCTGGTGGAGCAGGTTATACTGTGTTTGTAGATTTAGCCGGTGGACTTGGACCTTCTACTGCACTATAAGTACCAGCAGAATCTTGATGGCAGAACCTTTTCCGTTTCACCCGACGAGTAACAACACTCCCTACTATATTATTGTCCTTGCTATTTTTTGACTTTGCCATGTCAAGATGTACCCACAACACAAAAGAATAAAATCACTCTTCAGAACTCATTGATGCATAATACAGACAAGCAATACTTTGATGTAAGACAACGGTATGAGGATGGAATATGTAAGAAAAACAGGACGACATGACATATTCAGAGCTATGATGTGCAAACTAAGCAGAAGGATTTTCAAGAAAATAGAAGTAATGCAAGCTAGACACCATATGAAAGATGCAACCAATATTACTCTGCCAAGTTAAAAGTGTCTTGTCATAAGTGGCAATTTGAAAAATTAGAAGCAGTACAATGTAGAAATCAATGCAAGATGCAACCACTATCAAACTGCCATGTTAAAAGCGTCCAATCATGAGTGACTGATGCGGGATACATAACAGCAGTACTTTGATGTAAGAACATGGTATGATAGATAGATACAGTGTATTCTAGACACAGAAAGCCCTGTCATATGCACATGTATAACATATAAACTCAGCAGGTGCAATTTAATCAAAATAGAAGAAATACATGCTAAACAACATATGCAACATGAAACCAATTATCACACTCTCAACTTAGAGCAAGCACCTGCGATGGTGGAGTACGGGAGATGAACTCTTCATGTAGACTTGGGACTTCAATTTCATTAGCAGTAGCAGTGGAAAATCTAGAGAGTCTCTGTTTGCGTCGGTGCGGAGGACCACCAACCCTAACTTACTCTTTTCCTTCGTATTTTCTGATATTGCCTTATGAAGTCAAAACCACAAGAAGATGAATAAAATTAGCTCTGCATAACTGGTTGATGCATGATACAGACGAACACTACTTTGATGTAAGGCAAGCACATGATAGGAGGATGGAATATATACAGAAAAAGACAACGTTTCATATTCACACGTACGATAGGAGGATGGAATATGTATGAAAAAACAGTAAGCGGAAGGCATTTGAACAAAATTATAAGAAATGAAAGCTAGGCACCATATGAACATGCAACCAATATCACTCTATCAGGTAAAAAGTGTCTCGTCGTAAGTGCCATTTCAAGAAATTAGAAGCAGTACACGCTAGAAGACAATGCAAGATGCAACCTACATCACAGTCCCAAGTTAAATGTGTCTTATGGGTAAGTGATCATTGCAGGTATAAGTTGTAAGCTACACAGATGCAATTCAACATAATCAGAAGCAATACAAACTAGACATCATACGGAAAACACAACCACGTATAACAGTTCCAAGTAAGAGCAAGCACCTGTGATGGTGGAGTAGGGGAGATGTGCTCATCATGTACACGTATGTTCTAAAAATAGGAACACGTGTCATATTCACAAGCATTATGTGTAAGGTAAGCAGATGCAATTCAAGTTAGAAGCAATACAAGCTAGACATCATACGCAACATGCAACCACATATAATAGTGTCAAGTTAGAGAAAGCACCTGTGATGGTGGAGTAGGGGAGATGTGCTCATCATCTACACAACTACGTTGATTGTCCAGCCTTGTGTTGTCTTGTGAATCTTGTTGGGAGGATGGCAGAGTAGTATCTGTAGAGACCCCCTATTTGAGTTGCTTCGAAGGACCACCATCATCCACTGCCGGACTAATTTCCTTTAGCTATAATGATTTTGCATTGTGAAGTCAAACCGATAAGAAAAAGGAATAAAATTCGCTCTTCAGAACTCATTCATGCATGATACTGACGAACACTACTCGGATGAAAGGCAAACACATGATGCGAGGATGGAATATGTATGAAAAATAGGATGGTGTGACATATTCACACCTATGATGTGGTAAGTAAGCAGAAGGCATTTCAACAAATTAGAAGCACTGCAAGCTAGACACCATATGAAAGATGCAACCAATATCACTCTGCCAAGTTCAAACTGTATGGCGTTTCAACAAATTAGAAGCAGTACATGCTAGAAATCATATGCAAGACACAACCAATATCACAGTGGTGACTTAAAGGTGCCTTATCATAAGTGACTGATGCGGGATATGCAAGAATAGTAGTCTGATGTAGAAACAGGAACACATGTCATATTCACTGGCATTATGTGTAAAGTAAGCAGATGCAATTCAACAAAGTTAGAAGCAATACAAGCTAGACATCATACGCAACATGCAACCACATATAATAGTGCCAAGTTAAAGCAAGCACGTGTGATGGTGGAGTAGGGGAGATGTGCTCATCATCTACACAGCTACGTTGACTGTCTAGCCTTGCGTTGTCTTGCGAATCTTGTTGGGAGGATGGCGGAGTAGAATCTGTAGAGAACCTCCGTTTCAATTGCTCGGAAGGACCACCATCATCCAATGCCTTCCCAATTTCCTTCAGCTTTATTGATTTTGCATTGTGAGGTCATACCGACAAGAAAAAGGAATATCATTCGCTCTTCAGAACTCATTCATGCATGATATTGACGAACACTACTCTGATGAAAGGCAAAGTCATGATACGAGGATGGAATATGTATGTAAAAATGGACAACTTGACATATTCACACCTATGATGTGGTAACTAAGCAGAAGGCACTTCAACAAATTAGAAACACTGCAAGACACCATATGGAAGGTGCAATCAATATCACTCTGCCAAGTTAAAGCTGTCTCGTCATTGGTGGCGTTCATCAAACTAAAAGCAATAGATGCTAGAAATCATATTCAAGACGCAAACCAATATCACACTGCCAACTTAAAGGTGTCCCATCATAAGTGACTGATGCAGGATACGCAAGAAGAGTAGTTTCATGTAAGAACATGGTGTGATAGACAAATATAGTATGTACCAAAAACAGGAAAGCGTGTCATATTCACATGTATCATGTGTAAGCTAAGCAGATGCAGTTTACACTAATTAGGAGCAATACGAGCTAGACACCATATGCAACATGCCACCAGATATCACACTGCCAAGTTAGATCAAGCACCTGGGATGGTGGAGTAGGGGAGCGGATACTTGGACCTTGTAATGCACTATCAGTACAAGGAGAATCGGTACAAATGCTATGTTTACGTTGCTGCAGAGGACCACCATCATCGCCTTCCTTACACTTTTCCTTCCTCTTTCTTGATTTTGCCTTGTCAAGTCAAACCCACAAGAAAAAGGAATACAATTTGCTCTTCAGAACTCATTGATGCATGATACTGACGAACACTACTTTCATGTAAGGAGGATGGAATATGTATGAAAAACAGGACGGCATGACATATTGACATGTATGATGTATAAAGTGTAAACTAAGCACAAGGTGCTTGAATTTGTTAGAATCGATGCAAGCTAGAAACCATATGAAAGATGAAACCAATATCACTCTGCCAAATTAAAAGGGTGCCCTAACAAATGTATTTGACCAAATTAGAAGCAATACATGGCAACAGGCTAGAAATAATATGCAATATGCAACGAATAAAGGTGACTCATCATAAGTGATTGATGCAGGATACAGAAGAGAGGTAGTTTCATGTAAGAACAAGGTTAACACATAGATGTAGTGTGTACCAAAAATAGGAAGGCATGTCATATTCACAGGTATAGTGTGTAAACTAAGGAGATGCAATTTACCCTAATTAGAAGCATTACAAGCTAGACACCGTATGCAACATGCAACCACACATCACACTGTGAAGTTAGAGCAAGCACTTGTGATGGTGGTGTAGGGGAAGTGCGGTCTTCAGGTACAGAGCTACGTTCAATATCTTCATTTAGGCTTGCTGTTTCTTGAGAATCACGTGGAGAGGATGAAATTGCATTCTTTATAAGAGTATTGCGTCTCATATTAACCCACGCGCGTGACTCTCTCATCATAAGTGATAGACGCAGGATACACAAGAACAGTAGTTTGATGTAAGAACATGGTGTGATAGGCAGATGTAGTATGTACCAAAAACAGGAAGGCGTATCATATTCACATGTATAATGTGTAAGCTAAGGAGATGCAATTTAACAAATTGGGAGCATTGATGAGGGATACACAAGAAAAGTAGTTTGATGTAAGAACATGGTTAATAGAAAGACGTAGTATGTAGCAAAAACAGGAAGGCATGTCATATTCACAGGTATAATGTGTTAACTAAGCAGATGCAATTTACCCTAATTAGAAGCATTACAAGGTAGACACCATATGCAACATGCAACCACATATCACACTGCCAAGTAAGAGCAAGCACCTGCGATGGTGGTGTGGGGGAATTGTGGTGATCAACTAGAGAGCTACGTTGACTATCTTCATTTAGCCTTGATGTTTCTTGAGAATCATGTGGGGTGGATGACACTGCACTCTTTAAACGAGTAGGGCATCTCACAGTAACCCACTTGGGTGACTGTCTCATCATAAGTGATTGACCAGGGATACAAAAGAGCATTAGTTTGATGTACGAACATGGTTAATAGACATATGTAGTATGTATCAAAAATAGGAAGGCATGTCATTATCAAAGGTATAATGTGTAAACTAAGTAGATGCAATTTAACCAAATTGGAAGCAATAGAAGCTAGACACCATATGCAACATGCAACCACATTTGACAGCGCGAAGTTAAAGCAAGCACCTGGGATAGTTGTGTGTGGAAATTGAGATCATCAACTGGAGAGCTACGTTTACTGTCTCCAACTGCTGACACTGCACCCATTAGAGCGCTGAAACACTTAGTGCTTATCTTCGAATTACACTGGAGCGACTTCTGTCTTTTCTTTTCTGCATTCATCAACACTGCGTTAGAGTCTGAAATACCCATGCATAAAAAACAATAGTGTGAGTATGGGTGAAGTATGTGCACAATTAGTACAATGTAAAGGTAGCAGATAGCAGGTCCATGAGAAATAAATGACGGGAGACATATGATAGCTCTACAACATGCATGGCACACTAAATTACTATAGGATTCTATGAAAATAACAGTCGACTGAAAGCAAATAGGTCAGTCCATTTTTTCTGCATCGTCCGATGTACAAAGAACGGGCAGATCGCCTTCATCTACCTCCAGCCAGTAAGTGTTGACGATCTTCCTCGAAACGCCAGCGACCACCGGCCCAATATTCCTCCCCTGCCCGCGCCCTTCCCTCGACCTCACCGCACCTTCGTGCTTGGCACCGCCACCGGCCATCCATTCAAGCCCCGCCGACCTCCAGATCGGGCGCAAGCAGCTCCTGCGCCCCACACCCCTACAATAGACACTAATGCGCCGCTTCCCCGGGGAACAGGCGGACTAGGTGCTCCGCGCGCCTAAGCGGGTGCTGCTTCTTTTAGTTGCGGTTTGACTGACCCTGAGTTGAAATCCAGGCGGGCTACTGACCTCTAACAAAGGTGAAATAGTAAAAGGGAGGAAACCTTGTGCATTTAGTATCACGAAGAAGATGCAGTAAGAAGCGCTCAACTAGTTTCTTTCGTGGGATGAATACGGTGTGAGCGGAGACGTAAGATTTGCACGAATAAGGGAAGATGAGTACCTTTTTCTGCTGGCAGTGCTGTGTCCTCCTTCTGTTTTTCCGACGATATTCTTGTTGTTCGCCGGAAACCAGCATTTGTGGAGGACGGTGCAGCCTTGGACGAACCCATGGCCCAGTTGTTGAGTGTGGTGTGGTGGCCGTCTGTCGGCGGCGGGGAAGCAGATCCGAGGCGGCGAACGACGGCGTAGCGGGAACAACTCCGGTGCGGTGGACGGTTGCGACAGTGGAGCCGCAGCAGTGAGGCGCAGGACGGCGTGGTCGGAGTGGTTCTGGTATGGCGCACGTCGGCGTCGGCGTCGTGGAGGCAGCTCTGCCTCGGCTTCAGCTGCTAAGTCCTTGAGGGCATTGCGGTTGCGGTTGCGTTGGACGACGACATCGGGGTACCGGCTCTGGCGTGATGGAGGAGGGCGGCGGTGGATTGGCCGCTATGGGGTGGAGGACGGAGGAGGCTGGGGTTTCATGGCTGGTGGAGAGGGCGTTTTCGCGCCCACGGAGTATGAATGGGGAAATGGAGGGAGGCGGGGAACTAAGGGGGAACAATGTTTCGGTTTGAGACCCGCTTGTTTGAAATTTGGGTAAAGTTACAAACTTTGCCCCCATCTAAAATTTCGAACATATTGCGAGTTGGGGGTAGGACAGTCATGTCTGGTGTCCCAAATATGGGCGGGATAGATTTCGGCTGAGCGCATGGGTAGGCGCCCATGGCGTATGAATGCTTCTCGGAGGTGGTTGAGACTGGCATCTTGGTGAAGCTACAAAGCTACCCCGGTTTAGACCTTTGGACATCGGGCCGATAGGTTACACGGGCCAGAGTCAGGACAGTAATTTTCTACCACCAAAACATTAGTCTCGCGCGGTTTCGGGTGACCAGAGGCCTATTTGGCGCTTCGTTCAATATTTGGGAGCAGAAGCATTAACGTTTTCGGTTCTCTTGAATTGAACTTTCAGGATTTGTCAAACTTCACAAATCTTCACTCTTGAAAATCATAAAGCTACGATTATTTTGGAATGGAGGGGGTACATTTGAATATACATTGTACACGAGTATATATTAAAAAATATGCAACTTACCTCAGTTCATGCATGGTTCCAGATATAATCTCCTTGGTTGCAAAAAAAGTTAGATATGCGTATGAATATATATAGCATGTTCAAACTCACAACAAATATTGATGCCCCATTTTACATCTGATTTACAAATGCCATTATCTCGGGTTCAAATAGATGAATGCACTTCCTATGAATTCGAATCTTCGAAACCCCCTTTAAGTTGAATTCGACATGTAGTCTATTTCGTAGCTAGCAATTTGGAATGTATCCATGCAAGTGACAAATGTATAAAGTGCTTCACACTAACAACATGGAATGCACTAATTAATGTTTATATATGAATTGCAAAAGCATCCATTGCCTTTATTTCAAACCGCTCTCAATCTATGGATCGGTAATATGAAATAAACACATGCACATGCTAGAATTCAATAGAGTATGGGTGTCTGATAGACCGATTTTCGTCCATACGCAATTTGCAAAATTCATGATCTCATCCAAAAATAATAATGCCATTTATATTTTAATTTAATGCGTAGAACCAGCTTTTACACGTAGATGCACTATGCCTCGCCCCGTTCTCACAAACGCGTTATATATCTCTCTCTATCTAACGCATAAGTGCACACACTTTATATGCATCGGCATTTCTCTTTCACACATGCTCACAATCTCTCTCAGGGCGTCGGGGTGTCTCACGCACATGCTCTCTCTGTTTCTCTCTCTCTCTCTTTCTTACTACTATGTACCACTCTTTTCACTAATCTCAGTTGGAAAACACTATTTCTCTCACATGCATATATACACATGCACGGTCTTTACTAGCCCTCTATACGCACATATATGTGCCTACGTGTCTCCTGCACGCACATTATCTTTAGGCCTCTCTCACACACATTGCCCCCCCCCCCGACACACCTCTCTCTTAGTAGTTGGCAGATATGATTTCATCATATCATTCGGTAGGATATCCCTGGCTGTTAGGATGGATGGTAATACGAGGCAAAGTTTTACCCTAGTTCGGATCGGACCCTTGCAGTTGAAGAAATAGCCTACTCCTGGTACTGTATATTAGTGATAGGGGTGTGTACAAAGTACACGTGAATACCAGGCATTGTGCGTGTGTGTATACTATCGACGAACTAGCCCCCAAGCTTGTATAACATACTAAGGGCCTAGGGTTACAAATCATATATAGTCGGCTTATCACCAGTGGGGATAGAGTCCTCCGCGACTCTGGTAGCTTCGTGTTGTACGTCGAGTCCTCCACATGGGTCTTCGTATAACACGTCTCGGTCCAACCTATATGTGGCGCAGGATGGAACCGACCCATGAGTCTTCATGTTGCCCTACCACAACTAGAAATGATGTGCCTACCACACCAGACACACAAATCGGCCACTAAGAAAATAAGCATATACAATGGTACAACAGTATCTAGCTCATGATACGTCTCCATATTTTGTTGATGACACTGACGGACTTTGCATTTGATGCGTACTCCGTATTTTGTTGACGACACTTACGGTCATTGTATTTGAAGCGAAAGCACGATATGGTCACTGTACTTTAGAATAATCTCATCACGGTCACCACATACATTTTGTCGTGCTAACCAACATGTGGTTCGATGGTTAGAGGACAGTGGTTCCGCGAGCCCACCAAGGTTAAAGTCCCAGTGCTCGCATTTATCTTGTGTTAATTTCAGTATTTTCCGGCGAAGTACGTTTAGTGGGAGGAGACGTTCCACTCGACTATGAGGCACCTATGGTGACTTTGTAAAATCTCAAGATCATGTATGCTGGCCCACTCTCTCGAAGGTGCTCATAGGGGTAGGGTTCGCGTGTGTGCGCTTATAGCGGTGAGTGCTTGCGCGTATATATGAGCCCTTGCGTCTGTACCGTGTTAAACAAATACATATCATGATTATACGGTCACTGGCTCACCCGTACAACTCCGTATTTTGTTGATGACAAAATCAATTGACCAGTCAAACGCTCCACGCGGCGCAACTAGTGTTGCACCATCGGGGCGTATAACCGTGGGGCCCACCTGTCAGCCCATATATGAAAGAAAGAAATGGTAGTTTGAGTCTGTACTGTGTTAATAAAATAGGAGTACATTTTAGGGTGATCATACGGTCACTGGCTCACCATACAGCTCCGTAATTTGTTGATAACACGATCAATTGACTAGTCAAACAGTCCACATTCAACAACGCACATTACCATAGGGCCCACCCGTCAGCGCATATATGAAGGACAGAAATGGTAATAAATTAGTGGTCGGTGGGTATTTGAAGTCGTGAGACCTCTGGTTGGCAGTCACCGGCGGTTGGGGGGGCGTTCATTGGACGGTGGGGTGGGGATCCCCGGAGAAA
>NC_041380.1:194342594-194353193 GCF_002162155.2 Triticum dicoccoides
GGAGGCCCTTGATTTCGTATCCAATGGCTGGAAAATCTAATGACCAGAGATGAAAAAGTCAGTCGACTGACTTGTAGCCTCACCCCGCATGTACACATGCATGCACGCAAGACACGCACGCATGTAGGCGTGCAACACTGACACGTACACACGCACGCATGCTGGCATGCAACACTGACACGTACACATGCACTCACGAACACACGCATGTACGCACCCATGCATGCAACACTGTTATGTACCCTTGCACGCACGCAACACTCGTATGACTACATGCACACAGCACACGACGCAAGACACACACTCAACCTATACGTGCATGCACCGTTTGTTAAGGACATGGATTGTTATGGGTATTAATCAATCTTATTTGTGATAAGCAGAACATTGATGTTTGCAGCGGTCTCTATGAATCACAACGTATCGACCGGGCTATCAACATAGTAGGCTTATCAACATGAAAAAGATGACGTCACACTCAATGAACAATCATCGGTTTATGAAATGCCCGCTTCTGACCGCCCTGGCCCACCAAATGTTCCTCTGCTATGCGCTGCCTGCGTTGGGTCACTGATATGCAGGCCATGCACCCAAAGAGCCCACACGCCAGTGGAAGAATGGCGCGGTGTCCTAGGTCAGAGTCAAGGGCGCCACTCGTGGCACGCCCGGCTGAACACGCCTCCGTGCCGCATTCAAACGCCTCCATGAAACCCGCCCGTGTGGAAGCCGAGAAACCCACTCTGGACACACGTTCGTTCATGACCGGGCCGGCGTTAAACGCAACGCCGACCGAGTTCCTCCCGTCCGCCGTCTATTTAATCTCCTATTTCAACTAGGCCAAACGCCGGCAAAGAATCGCACACCTCCGTCGCTCCCCTATCTCCTCCACCATTTTGTCCACTCTTACAATGGCTTACAAAGAACAGTTATTCTGCATCCAAGCCGGCTGGGTAGCCCGCCAGATACGAGCTATGAAGCTCGCTGATCCACCTCCCTCCCCTCGCCCGACGGAGCCAGTTGCCGCCCCAAGCCGGCGTGCGATTCAGCAACTCGCCGCTCTAGGCCAGCTCGACGAGGAGCGGCGCACGGGCGTCGTTGCTGCCGTCCATGCCGCGCCATGCAAGCAGCGACAGAAGCCGGGTGCGCGGAGAGCGATGAGTCGGTGGCTAGCGCCTCCGTGTCCGCTGCCATCATCGAGGAGAAGTAGAACACGGGAGGCCGCCGCCGCTTGGGTCCCATGAAGGCCACCGCGGAGGCGACGCCGGCGTTCACAGCAGGTGTCTTGCTGGATCCTTTTGTTGCGAGGACCTTCATCGACCCCGCATGGGCTCCACGGAAGAGGGGAATGTTAGGATGAACTCGAGCCGGTGCCGGCCATGGAGAAGTAGTGGCCGGTGATGAACTTGAACCGGTGCCGGCCACCATCATTCTCGGCACCAGCCAATGATATCAGTTGGGCAGTGGGGAAGTGAGCCGTCCTTTGCGCTGAAGCATATACCTCCAGGGCTCCCGGCAGTCCGGTGATCGTGCTGCCGGACATGAGGAAGACAAATCGATCGGCGGGCGACCATTTAGGCCAGGTATTATATACCTATGCTGTCCAGAACTAGCACCGCGTAGTTCATTTGAATGTAATGAAATCCGTCATGTTTGTATGAAAATCCGGTATTTTATATGATTTCCATCGTTGTTTATATGAAATATTAGTTTGTCTACGTGTTTGCATGAATTTCGTCTGGTTGGTTGAGTTGCTGTCATAATGTGTGCGCTACAGTTGGATGGCATAATTTGCGGGTCGCCGGTCGGTCCGCGGGCGGCTCGGGCGGCGTTGTGGGACAAAAAAACACAGCTCGTGCGAGCTCGTCTCCAACGTGCGCGCTGGAGGATGCATGACAACATGAGCACCCGAGCCATTCCTCGTTCATTGGTGGCAAAGGCACCAGTGGACAAAAGGGTCTCCAATATTTTGGCTACCCCACACAAGATCCAAACAACCCCTCCCAACAGATTCAAATCCCTCGTTCGCCATGGAATTTTTCCATGTGTTGTTTTCATGGACTAGCAAGATGCCCGTGCATTGCACGGAACATCAAGATGCATTTTTTACAAACTCCCGCATGCATGCAAGGGATAATTAATGTCCTCCTTTGCTAGTACCACGAGGCAAACACCATTAATATTGCATTGATTAGTGTTAGTGGCCTTGTATAACTGCAAATTGTAATTTTGATAGTGGCCCCTTGTATATAAAAATGGAGGAAGATGAGAGATAAGGCGAGGAGGAGTGGGGCGTGGTGGTGACTGGTGGTCAGACTGGGCGGAGGCATGGGGATGGACGGCGCATTATGTCTAGGTTTGTATCTCTCTCTCACACACCCACGTAGGTGGGGGACGTGCACGAAGAGAAGAGGTGCACAGACGGCGCACGTACTCCCGTCTCTTTCCCAACCACACCTGCGCGGGTACACGGTGGAGCTCATTTCTGTACGAAAAAGGCATCCCACGTGGTAATTTGGCACGTGTACTGGTTGTCCACTTGGTGGAGGGAGGATCGTCTACCACGGGTGAACAAACAAATTGCGACTTGACTCGTTATGTTAAATTAAAAAAAGAGGCAAACCATGTGGGGCCTACCTTAGAGGCAAGGCTCTATACACTGGAGTACTTTTGATGTGTCCAGTCAACTCGCAGAATGAGGAGAAGCTTGCTTAGTACGCCGTCTCGCCCACCCACGGGCGCGGTGGCTCGCAGGATGAGGTGAAGCTTGCTTTCGAGTAGTAGTAGTAGTAGTACTGTACGCCTTTACGCCCGCTCCCTCGCCCACGCACGCGGTGGCTCGCAGCACGAGGAGAAAATTTTACTACTCCCTCCGTTTACTCCTCGTCCCTACTACGTACTTTGGTTAGTACTCCCTCCATTTACTTATACAAGGCCACTATAAAAGAATACATTTTGCATCTATACAAGGCCACAAATAGTAATCAAGACAAAAGTTACTACTCCCTCCTTTCCATTTTATGGCTCAATTTGAAAATCTCTCTAACCAAGGTAGACGGTGAGTGGTCGAATTAATTTCGTAGTTTGCACAAGTAATTAGTACGCTTGTTTTTTCAAGAAGTTATGTTTACCGAGGCATTAATTAGAACGAATGCATGAATGACCACTAAATTTCCATGAACTTGTACATGCATTGGTTAGTTTCCTCTTGACACAGCTTGCGTCGGGTGATCTAACGCACCTCAAAATCCAACATGTAATGGTACTACTACTAGTATAGTAGAATTGAGACTTATCAAATGGAAAAACAAATGTTTTTTAGATGAGCCCTATAAACCCTAGTGGGTACATACTCCGTAAAAACAGATTTTTCCAAAACAAAGTCGCTCCCTTTCATGAATTCTGTAGTATACTCCTCCGTCGACGCTCCCTTTCATGAATTCTGTACTTAATGTCGCCGACATGTGGGACATATAGCAACCGGGCCGACGTGTCAAGCACCAAATAACAGTGCAGCACAGCAGGGGGGACGCACCCCACTCGTACCGGCCCAGTAGTAGTAATGAGCAATGAGACGTCAAATCACAATGCTGCACCTTCCCAGACATAGTATTGCTTCTTCCTCAAGAGGGACACGCGCATCGCCTTGGTACATCATGACATGTGGGACCGCATGATAGGCCATGCTCCCCCGTCGATCGCTCGGTAAAATCACCTCATTTTTACTATACTTCCTCCGTATCGGTTTACTACATGGCATGCACGTCGTTCTAGGTTGAGAATTTAACAGGCTATATATGTGATGAACAGTACTCTAGCCTTTTAAAAAATGTATACTTTTGTACAGTAGTACTATCGATGGATTGCACCATGGAGCAAAAATTGAAATTAAAAAAAAGGTGGTACATATAGAGAGCGCTCGTCGCTAAATTATGCATATAGTACTATTAAAAAAAGCTAGTACGTGCTTAATTGGGGTGCTGGATTCCATTAAAGAAATACTAGTAGTATGTACATACTGAAGAGTTAAAGTAACAAGAAGAAACATAACATAGTTCTGCTGGGGGCTCAGCATAACACACCCCTCAAATTAAACTAAGCACACCTGAAATTAAATTATGCAACTAATCCGGTAGACACTGCACTAGAAGTTTAGAACCACCATGAGCAACGACACTGCCACCTTACTCGGAGTCCTCATCCACGTCCTCGACTTCGTCCTTGTCCCTCTCCCTCTTGGCCAATACTTCTTTGCTTGAACCGCACACTTGGCTGTTGCTCTTCATCCAACCCTTGTAGATATTGAAGCAAAGGTAGCCATCCATTGCAGCGTAGTGGATGTGGTCTATATCTAGTACATTCCGCTGCCATGCATGACGATGAAACGTGTATGGAGGTTTCTCCACTTTACCGCACAAAGGATGAA
This sequence comes from Triticum dicoccoides, assembly GCF_002162155.2. Lineage (NCBI taxonomy): Eukaryota > Viridiplantae > Streptophyta > Magnoliopsida > Poales > Poaceae > Triticum > Triticum dicoccoides. The sequence goes on from NC_041380.1 coordinate 194,347,018, forward strand.
CCATGGCTCCTGCCAGGGTCAGCATTGAAGGCTAACGAGAGGACACCAGCCGATTCTTCTGGAGGTCGAAGGGGTTGCCTACAATGAGACCTATCCGATGCAGGACATCCTTGTCGTTCTTAAAGTGGGCAGTAACGAATTTCACTGTTTTGTCCTTGAGGAAGTTCTTAAAATCCTGGCACTCAACGTCGGCATGGCATATGTGGTAGACCAAGCAAACGTTATGTATGCAAACCTGGATCACAGTGGGCTTCTTCCTCTCTTCGTCCTTTAGATCCTTCTCTGGTCCCAGGACTGTGGTGTACTCAACATCTAGCCCAGCGACCCACTCATCATCTGAGTTTTCGAACATGCGTCTGAAGCAAGAAAGGCATCCTTTCACCATGGCGGAAGAATGGGTGTAGATGACGTCGAACTCATCGCCGGTGATGGTTCTAACCTTGTACTCACCGCCGATCGTGGAGATTTGGGACGCCATGGATTTGGGAGGAGGGTTAGGATTAGTGGAACTGTCGTAATGTGAATGGACAGGACGACTAGGAGCGAACCACCGTAGTATTGAAGGACATGCGGGGATGGGTAGGAGCGAATTGCCAGCGTGCGAATGATAGGGTAGTGGCTTTCCATTCTCCCATGATACGGGCTTCCGAGAGCCCTTGGATCCGAGATTGAACGGTTGCATGGCGTGATTCTAGACCTATGGGTGAATATCCTATCCTGGAGGGTTATTCTGCAAATTTTTAGCAACTTAGCATGCAACCGTTTGATCTCAGATCCAAGGGCTGCCAGCAGCCCATATCATGGTCGCGCCTACCATGACCGTTGCGTCGCTCGCGCGGTCGCGCCCTTGGATATTTAATACGGTGCGTTAGGCTATCTGATGTTGGCATGTCATACATAGTCATCACTTAGTCACTCATACTACAACAAGGTTGGCTATAAGGTTGGCTATAAGTATATATTTTTACTCCTCTCTATCTCTTTCTTCGTAATGGAGGTGGTCAGGAATCGGGAGACTCACACCGGTCGTAGCACCGCAGTTAAAATGATAATGGCAAGTCAAATCATGGGGTCCCACCTGTCCAGCAGTAACTCGCTGTCAAATCACACAGCCCTACGTTTGCAGCAGCCTACTCCCTCGTCTTCTCGCGTCTCTGTCGAACCGACTAGGCGGAACTACCCCGCCTACCGCGCAGGAAAAGCCCCGCCCTCGACTTTTAAATACAACTACATCTTCTTAAGAATCCAATGATATACTTTTTGTGACATAGTAACTCATATTTAGTTAGTCAAATGGATGACCTAGAACTATGTGCAGACCCTATAAACCGAGACGCCTAAAAATAAAAAACCAAGACGGAGAGGGTAGTTCAGCACGTATCTTTTTAGATCAATATAGTCGGGATTCACCAAGGAGCAAAACCAAGTGGTAGGTTGCTCCTATCGTGTTGGCGTAGCAACTCAAGCAGGGTCAGTCCGCACACGAAATGGCGACACACTTAACAGGACCCCTTTGGCTGACATGTGGCTCATCCACCATCTTGTTCCACATGTGATGCACCAAATTACAGTTCGGAGCAGCGGTTGGAATTGGAGGCACCCCAGTCGTAGCGCCGCGGTAGTAGAAAATGAGCGATGAGGGGTCAAATCACAGAGCCCCACCTTTCCCGCGTTAAGCTGGACGGACGAAGCAACCGTCATTTCACTCTAGGGCGCAAGAGCATAAAGAAAAGAGAAAACAATGATGCGTGCGGCAGCTACCCAGGGCACCCCAGGGTAGGGGTCTCCACTACAGATCCTTTTTTTAAAGCGCCTCCACTACAAATCGGCTTCTCCCTCGTCCTCTTGAAGAAAACCGATGATGAGTGCGGTGGTAGGGTTTGTAGGAGTACTATAGCATGCAGGGCCACGTCATAGTAAACGGGTTTGAGTCGATGCCTTAAATATGTGTGGGCTACTTGGTTATGGGAACGAGGAAGCATTTTGGGTTCGGGGACCAGTGGAGATATAGTACGTACAAACAATTGTGGACGTAGGTTCGACCGGAAGGCAATGATGCATGGGCCCTGCATTTTGATATACCCGGGGCCGCGTGAAATTTGCTACTCTACTCAAAGCTAGTAAGGTACACATGTATTGAACGCATGAGATTACGAAACCAAATTATGAATAAATACACACTATAGCATGTAAAGCTTTGAGTCATATATGCATGATGTAGATGTTCGTTTAGTTCTTATAGTCCATCTCATTCAAAATCAATTAGTTAGATAAAAATGTTAAGATTCATGGGGTTGTACATTGTAAATCATAAAGTAAAAAACAAATAATGGCAATTCATTTAGAAAAAATAATCAATTATGATACAGAAGATTCTAGAACAAAGGAGAAGTGTTTGTGTTTTGAGGTTTGTGCATTATGCTTAAGTTCAACCATGGAGTCTTCTAAATTGTACATGTGGCAGATCTGGTGGAATGTTGATGATATCCAATGGCCAGTAGTGCTCGGATTTGCCTATCTCTGCACTGTCGGGTTAGCTTCATCCAATGACGATCTTTCAAAGTTATTGGCACACTATATAGTTCTTGTGCCATAGTTGCATGTTTTGGAAAAAAGCTACTAGTGGGTTGTACTATCTATTTGGGAATATAATATGTATACATGGAAGTTGTAGGGAAAGAGATGACACGGAGCATCTCAATTCCTATGAGTAGGGATCGGAAAAGAGATGTCATTTGGTTCACATCATAGGAACTTTTCTATTGAATCTAGAGATGACATGTATCTCAATTCCTATGAGGAGGGATTAGAAAAGGATGTAATTTGGTTCATATCATAGGAACTTTTCTATTGAATATACGCTAATTTTTATTTTCCTTTGAAATTAAGGGAGTATAGGAATCCATTCATATGAACCAAGTGGCTCTAAAGCTATAGAAATGATATCATGTTTATTTCCTTTTAAATGTGGAGTATATGAATCTATTCCTATGAACCAATTGGCCCTAAAGGAAAAAATTCTATAAAAATCATATAATATAGAGTTCCTATGATATTCCTCGACACTAAAGGATGCATGAAATTGCTACGGGTGATACGATGGTCTTTCTTTGTAGACTCCTCACCCATCTTTATAGTTACCTCTCAGAGATAAATGAAATGATATATACATGGTATTCTACATGTGCAATTTGGCACACGAAAACTCGGTAAAAGTTTGCGAGTTTCGAATTTTCAATAAAGCTATATGCACTGCATTGCGGAACGGAGGGAGCATACGATAGTTGCTAACACTCACGTGGAAGATTTGTGTGTAGGAGGAGTGGCTTTTCTGTTAAATGACATGGCAAAACTGACACTGTCGGATGCCGATCTAACAGTTCTTATGGCGTTCGTCAGGAAAAGGCTTGTGGCGAACGTTTGTCGGATAATGATTTACGGACACATGCATTGCATTGATACGTGCCCCCCTCTCTCTCACGCACATGCACCCTCACGAGTCATGACTCTCCCGAGTCCTCTCGCAGACTCGCACGTCGCACCCACCGTCTATCTGCAGGTAGACGTCACGCACATATCTGCTCTTCACACCCTACCCTCAGAACTTCTAAAAAACAAAAGATGGCGCACACATCTTATTTTAGCTAACACATCACACACTTATACTATTACTCTTGCAGCGAACATTCTTTGGGCATAGTATATTGTACTCTCACGAAGAGAAGTAGTGCACACACGCACTATTTCTCTCACACCCACTCGCGGGTACATGCAGGAGCGCATTTTTTTGAAGCTGGTACAACAAAATCACTCCACTATATATAAAAGCAGGAGCCTTAGCGCTTGCTTTACTAGGGTTCCTCTCGTTCACTCTCTCATGCTCTCCAGATCTAAGCAACACATAGGTGGCCACACTCTCTCTTAGCTCACGGCTGGTCACAAATCCGGCCAGACAACCTCGACCGGGGCAGGGGTGTAGGTGCATCGTTCACGCCGTCGTCGGCGGCGAGGGAGGATACCAACAGCTGCCCGCGCTGCCTGATCGGCGTGGTGCCGTTCTCTCCGAGAGAGCGCCGACTCGGGAGGGCCTCTGACCCCTTCTTCCTCCCTGCGGTATTGTGGCCAAGATGCGGCCTCCCGACGCCGTCTTTGCCACATGCCAACGACCCTCAGGTATATATTCCTTCGAAACCTGCCTTGCTCTACTGCCCCAGCTCCCTTCATGTGGATCCTTTTCTACTTGGTTCTAAGAGGAAACAGGGGAAAGTAGTAATATCTGTCACTGTTTAAATAACCGTATTTCGTATTTGGGCAAACAGGGATGTCTATCTCCATATCGTTTCGGGATGTCTATCTCTGTATCGTTTCTATCCGTGCAATCAAAAGCACACACCTCAGTTTTAGTACAACTGCACAAAATGGGATGGCTATCCCTCGTTGCCGTAGTCTAACCTCCCGTCCTCAAGGTATCCCTACATTGGTAGTAACTAAGGTAGAATGACCAACGCAATCTAAAAGAAGCTGATTCGTACGTTTTGCTTCCTGATTGCAGTGCAGGGACGAGCGAAAACAACTGCATCCTAGTCCGGAATGCACTTTCTACCAGTTCATCCATGGATCGAGGACTAGCTGGCATGGCTGCACAGTGGTTTTTTGGATAGGTGCGTGGACAAGAGGCATTGTGGTCTGTTTATTTCTGCAAATAGCGGTGCTTAAATTTAGTGGAATGCACAAGCATTTCAGCTGGTCAGTACACTGCATGGTTCAGTTCAGCATTCCAGCTAAGACCACAATTATAGTTGGTTATTCTGGAATGAGAGAGCCTAACTCTGAATGGTGGCAACAATAAAAAACCAGAGTGAACTCCAGGAAATTTAAGCCTGCCATGAGGCCCTTTGCTCAGAGAAGCCTTGCTTATTTTTTCCTGATTTGTAAACCTTCTCACAACTTTGTCTTTTGCTGTGAACTAGTATATGTTTATTATGTTCTGTGAATCATTGAGATGTATAAAATTGCTTAACTTATGCTTTTCAAGTTTTTTATGAAGACGAGTTTAATGTGAGTGTTCCACATGAACGCTGGACTAGCATGTGAACGTTTGGAATTTATTACATTGTGGCCTCAATTAACTGGATGAAGCACTGTAACAAGATACATAGTTGCTTATATGTTAGACATCAAATTGTTGATTGTTAGCTGGTCGATAGCCTAGTGTTGAAGCGAGCTGAGCCAATGTGCCGTGTTTTGCACAACTGCTTACAAGTGGGGTAGCACCAACAGTGTTTACAAGTACTTATGTATACGTTGGCGCATGGTTCTTGAACGAGTGCTCTATTTCATCAAAACACACACTGCTCGTATGATAAACCGTGACAACTTATGTCTTACCATGCCATATTCATGAAAAAACTAGTGAGGACGCATCTGTTTCGGCAACAATTACAATGGTTCTCACATGATTTGCGGGCACACAAAAGTAGCAACAGTTCCCATAGACGGATTCAAACAGAGTACTAGCCCCAGAGGGGTCGATAACAGGCAAGGTTCGGATAATTAGACACAATCCAAACTACTATTAAACACTAGCTGGGGCAACTATTTCATTCCTTGATCTAATTTGGACTGGACACAAGACGGACCTTGCCGTGAACATCATCGAGGATGTCCCGCAGCAGCTCAATCCTGTGAACCTTCATGAAGACAACCTTGTGGCCTTGCCACTGATAAACTTGTTTGTGGAGGCATGCCACGTCATCTTCTTGCGTAAGCTTGAGAAGAACAGTATGCCTCACAAACGAAGGAGTAGCTTTGAACTTCTTGTGCTTCAGTACACCCTGGACAACACGCCTGAGAACAGTGAGGCTAGAATAAAACTCTTCATTGGTATAACCGCAAATGGCTTCCAGGATCCAACAGCCTAAGAACTCTGTTTTCCCAGTGCATATATTCAGGTCGTCCGCCTCATAGTGAGTGACATGTACAACCACACAATCCTTGTCTGCATCAGGGCTCTAATTGAAACAGAAACAAATTCTGAATTACTTTTCAGTATAAGAAACACAAGTTATTTAAACCACTATGTATAGCATGGCATCGAAGCTAATAAAATTTTGCATTATTAATCACCACATACTTCCTTTTCTAAAAAAATCACCACATACTTAGATGAAAAACCA
>NC_041380.1:194353285-194375950 GCF_002162155.2 Triticum dicoccoides
GGGGGCTGTAACTTCAAACGGGGCGTTGACCATCTCAGTAGTGGCCGTGAGTGTATCTGGGGTCGGCTTGGTGGTTGCATCCATCTTCTTGGAGCTCTCTGTCTCGTGGGGATCAGCCTCCCGCGTCTGCTCCAATATCGGCAGATCTTTGCCTGGTTCTCCTTGGTCCATCATGAAACTGACGAATACTAGGAGACCAATGAAAGGAAAACACAATCACAATGACAATGAAACAAAAAAAGAGAGTGAGGATCGGTTATTGCTTTGCAAAAGTTCTTTTTTTCTCTGAACGAAAATATACCAACATCACGGATCCGCTTACCTTCCCTTCGTTCGGAGAGGAGAACAGTGGCAGATGCGAGTGTTGCCTTTCTTGAAGACGATGAGGGAGAAGGGGATTCAATGAAGAGTGAAATGATGGTTGCTTCGTCCGTCAAACTTAGACTACGGGGAGGTGGGGTTTTGTGATACGACGGCTCGTTACTGTCGCGCTACGACCGGGGTGACTCTCCGCCTGCATACTGCCTTCTAATTTGGTGGATGGCATTTGGGCCCGCGCGCTGCATGGCCCGCATGTTGGTGAACAAAAGTATAATGACATTCAGTAGAGGGAGACGTTTCAATGACCTAGGAGGAGCCAGAAGCGGTAGAGTGTCTCCACCGTACTAGTAGTAATTGTTTTCCTAGGTAGCTGTAGAGTGTCTCCACTGTACTAGTAGTAATTGTTTCTCTGGGCCCAAGACAAAACAGCCCATCCACACTAGTAAATAGTAAAATCAATTCAAAAGCCTATATATTTACTAAATTGACGGATGGGTATGTCGAAGAGCAAAAAAAGGAGTTTCAGGTGGGCAAAAGAGCTTCTGAACGTGGCGGGCTTCTATTTACAACATATTGTGGTCATAATCCAATAAATTTTACGACCCAGGATGTTCATTCTATGGACCTGACCGATACAATTGACCATGACTACCGAAAACAGTGCTGGAGTTAGATGTTGTTGCCCTTTTCAATCTGGTTTTTTTGTAAACCTGATGAAAAATTAACCCTCGTGCTTTTGTACAGTTTGTAAGCTGGAGTTAGATGTTCCTGCCCTTTTCAACTCGGCTGTGACTGTCGTATTTTCTTGGAAACAAGGCAAATGGCTTGCCATTCGTTTAATTTAGAGTGAAATATTGTGACAAATCCCAACCAAGGGAAATAACATCACTCTCGCCGGCTGCTTGATCTCACTGTGCATTACAGAAGCCAAGTGATTAGCCCCCACCAGCACCCACAAACTTATTTCAAACTAGCACATCAAATTGGCTGTAAATTTTCATAGGAAAGGCTGCATGACCGTGACAGATTTGGATTCTGACATTTGGGACCTGCGAGGAAATAGCCTATCCAAGGTGGTGTCGACTTACTAGCCAGTCAACAAATGATTCTTCCTACCAGCCGTTGGATTGACATCCAACATCTGTCGTGTATCTTCTATCTCTTGTCTTCTTCTTCCTCCAGCCACCCAAACCAAACCACCCCATCGGCTTCGCCTGCTCCCGCCTCCCATGGCTGGCTGCGCCTCCGCCGCCCTACCGTACGTACCCTCCAACGTTGGCCAGTCCCTCCCTCTATTCCCCCACACATCCTGTTATTCTCCGGCGACATCAGCCCCAACACTCACCCGCGCCCGAACCAGTCAACCCTCGTACTCCCCTCCGCCTGCGACTGGACCGGTGCATATTCAACGACTCCTGTTCGTTCCGTCCAAGGCCTCGCCGTCGTCCTTCGCCTTGCGGCCTTCATTCGCTCGCCGTGCGCGGTGCGCCGCCCTCTTGCATTGTCAACGTCGTCAACAATCGAGAGGAACAAGGAGATGACTGTACATGGAGAGGATGACAGTAGGGACCCACCAGCGTCATGGTAGTACGCAAGCAAGTGCCCCTATAGTACAATCCCAAAAATATGGTTCCTCCTAATGGTTGTACATCTGGGGCTCACACCATTGTCAACGTAGTCAATAAACGAGAGAATTACACTACGAGCGGCTGACACCAGGGACATGCGAGTCGCGCATTTTTTTGAGGAACAAGCCGTTGTTATTTATACTAGTTTTAGCGACGGATCAGGGTAACAACAGGGCTGTGCGGGGGCTGTGGCCCGTCTAGCCAGGGTTTTATTTATGTTTACCACATCATGAGCCCAGTTGTGTTTTTTTCTTGCTAAAAATGGCTGGCCCAGTTCTATTTTTTTAAGAAATACGCAAACAAGGCCTACTTGCTTTATCGGCCCTGCTGGGCTGCAAATCTTTCAAGACGAGGAGAGTCGGTTTGCCCAGAAATGGGTTGTACATTTTTAAAACACATCAAACCGGAATTAGTTTCAATTTTTTTCATTACAAGATCTTAAACTCCATTGATTTTTATGTGTGGACAATTATTTGGATTTTATATTTATATAAATTATTTTTCAAAATAGTTTGAATGTGAATCGATATTTCTGGATTAAAAACAGTTGACCGCACCGAAATATGCAAAATTTCATATACTTTTTAACCGTGGCCACAATATGGCGTGTAATGCTAACAAAAAGAAAATGGGCTCCAAAAAAATTCTTAAGAATTAGCAAATGGGCTGTACATTATTAGAAATAATGGCAGATGGGTTGTATGCTGTTTTCCACAGATTTGAGGCTGACTTGTGCGCCTACTACAGGTTGACGCGTATGCTTTCATAAAAAAAGGTTGACGCACGTGCAACGCCCTGTCAACTTAGTCAACACATGAGAGCAGTGACTGTTGGATGTCCATCCAACGACCGTCGTGCTTCTTCAATCTCTGCTCTTCATGCTCCAGCCGCTCAACCAAGCGCCGGCGGGACTGCCTGCTCCCTCCTCCCACGGCCTGCTATGCTGGCGCGCAGGCCTCACAGCCCCATCGTACTCCCATCGTTGGCTTAGCCATCCCTCTACTCACCCACACGTGCTATTATTCTCCGGCGATGGCAGACGAACCAGTAAACCCTCGTACTCCTCCGCGTGGGAAACAACTGCCGAGTATTCCCTGGCTCCGTGTCGTTCCCTTCCTAGGCCTCGCCGTCGTCCACCTCCCTGGTGCTCTCGGCGCGACCTGGTCAACGTGGTCAATGAACGACATCCATCGGAAGTGGACTGTACGTGGAGAGGCTGACAGCTGGGTCCACGACTGCACACAAGGAAATCCTCCTTATTACACGCAAAATAATGATTCCTCCACCTGAAAGCTAGGACCCACAGGAAGGGCCTCTGTATTTCGTGAAAAAAACGCCCCCCGCTGACAGGTCTGACCCACCAGCTATATCTTCGCATGCAAGGAAGTGCCTCCTTATTACACCCAAAAAAATGAATACCCCCTACTAGCTGGGACCCACCATATTGTTGGGCTGACTTGTGGGCCTACTAAGTTGACAGGGATGGAGGGCTTTGTCAACTTAGTCAATACTCCAGTGACCATATGATGTCCATCCAACGACCATAGTGCTTCTTCAACCTCCGGTCTTCTTGCTCCAGCCGCCCAAAGCAGCGCTGGTCGTGCCGCCTGCTCCTGCCTCCCGTGGCCGGCTGTGCTACCGCGGAGGCCTCACCGCCCCCATACTACTCCCACCACTGGCCAGGCCATCCCTCCACCCACCCACACCCCTTGTTATTCTACGGCGACGACAGCCTCACACCACAGCCGAACTAGTGAACGCTCGCGCTCCTCTCCGCGTGGGCATCCACTGCCACGTCTTGCCCAGCTCCGCGTCGTCCCCTTCCTAGCCCTCGCCGTCGTCCACCGCCGTTGTAACACCCACGATGCGCCTATATCTCCCACGTGCGGGAGCACGACTTAGAGGCATAACCGCATTTTAGGCATGTCGCAAGTGGGGTAATCTTTACACATCCCATGTACTGAATAAGAAAGAGGTACAGAGCTGGCTTACAATCGCCACTTCACACAATACATGAATAAAGCATTACATCATCCATATACAATCAAGGTCCGACTACGGAACCAAAATAAAAGAAGACAACCCCTAATGCTACAGATCCCCGATCGCCCCAACTAGGCTCCACTACTGATCAACTAGAAACGGAAACAACATAACGAACACGATCTCTCCATCTAGCTCCTCCTTGAGCTTGGTTACGTCACCTGCACGGTTTCATCGGCACTTGCAAACTGGTTTTGGAAGTAATCTATGAGTCACGGGGACTCAGCAATCTCACACCCTCGCGATCAAGACTATTTAAGCTTATAGGTAGGGAAAAGGTATGAGGTGGAGCTCCAGCAAGCACTAGCATATATGGTGTCTACCTTACGCAAAAGAGAGCGAGAAGAGAAGGCAAAGCACGATCGAAAATCTATGATCAAGAAGTGTTCACTTCCCGGACCCACCAAAAAGAGACCATCACGGCTACGCACTTGGTTGATACATTTTAATTAAGTTAAGTGTCAAGTTTTCTACAACCAGACATTAACAAATTTCCATCTGCCCATAACCGTGGGAACGGCTTTCCAAAGTTCAAAACCCTGCAGGGGTGTCCCAACTTAGCCCATCACAAGCTCTCACGGTCAACGAAGGATATTCCTTCTCCCAGGAAGACCCGATCAGGCTCGGAATCCCAGTTACAAGACATTTCGACAATGGTAAAACAAGACCAGCAAAGCCACCCGAATGTGCCGACAAATCCCGATAAGAGCTGCACATATCACGTTCTCAGGGCACACCGGATTGTCCAAGGTTCCGGTAGGCCAGCACAGAGTTGCCCTTGGTGGCCACCGGCAGCTGACAGGTTGTACCAACACTTAGAGGAGCACTGGCACGGGGGTTTAAAATAAAGATGACCCTTGGGTTGGCCGACCCAAGGGAAAAAGGCTAGGTGGCAAATGGTAAAACCAATGTTGGGCCTTGCTGGAGGAGTTTTATTCAAGGCGAACTGTCAAGGGGTTCCCATTATAACCCAAGCGTGTAAGGAATGCAAAATCAAGGAACATAACACCGGTATGACGGAAACTAGGGCGGCAAGAGTGGAACAAAACACCAGGAAAAAGGCCGAGCCTTCCACCCTTTACCAAGTGTATAGATGCATTAATTAGAATAAGAGATATTGTGATATCCCAACAAATATCCATGTTCCAACATGGAACAAACTCCAATCTTCACCTGCAACTAGCAACGCTATAAGAGGGGCTGACCACAACGGTAACATAGCCAAACAACGGTTTGCTAGGACAAGGTGGGTTAGAGGCTTGGCTTAGAAATATGGGAGGCATGATATAGCAAGTGGTAGGTATCACAACATAGGCATAGCAAAAGAGCGAGCAACTAGCAAGCAAAGATAGAAGTGATTTCGAGGGTATGGTCATCTTGCCTGCAAAGTTCTCTGAGAAGACGAAAGCTTGATCCTCGAAAACGTACTCAACGAGTTCCTCGATCATGTACTCGTCTCCCGGCTCTACCCAAAAGCAAGAACACAAGCAAAGGGAGACACAATCCACCACGTGCAATGCATAGGCAACATGATGCAAAACATGGCATGATATGTGGGATGTGATATGCAATGCATATGCATGCTTCAGAAAGGAAAGATTGAACCTGGCCTCAACTTGGAAAACCAAGAGTGCCACTGGAAATAGGATTTGATTTCTATCAAAATCGATATAAAGATCACCGGAATCGGATGCATGGTTTGCAAATGGCAAGCAAAACAAATATGGCACCGGTCTGCGATTAACAGCACGAGGCCATCTAAATGCATCAAGAAAAATAAGCTACATCACTCTAACATGACAGCAAATCACATGGCAGGGATCCACTCAAGATGGTTGACAAAAGATGAACCCTGAGCTATGGCTAATTCACTCAATAGCAGGTTCAAACAAGCATGGCAAAAGTGCAAAAGATATCAGGTTATAGACTTGTTGAAAATAACAACATGCCAGGAATTTAATATCAGGAAGCAATGTTTAGAGCAAGATAACAACATGCTACAGGAACATATCATGGAAAATCAAGGAATGGCATGAAGCTACTCAAATCATACAACAAAAGTCCCTTACTGACCATAAGCCAAAAGGGATCAGAAAATACAATGGCAACCATGTGAACATAGCAATTATCGTTAATAGATTCAGACTTAGTAGAAAAACTGGAGCATGGCAAAACAGATATTAAGTAGGCATGTTTACGAGCTCGATGCACTCACCACAAGGCATTGCATGACAAACTAAGCATACACCCAGCAAGTAGACATGGCATAGAAGCTAAACATGGCAAGAACAACCTCATAGCATGCATGGATCAATTACAACAACCTCGGCACAAATGATTAACACGTAAACATTCTACCAGGAACATTTTATAGAAAAAGTAGAGCTCGATTGACTCAAGCTAGGGTGCTCCATAATTTCAAACAAAGACATGGATGGATAGAGCACCACAATATCTACAAAACATCCTTACTGATCACGCTCAAAAGAGTCATCGATCACTCCGTAGCAACATGCTTACATGGCATAAAAATATTGACAGGACAAAGACATAAGATTTCTAAGTCCCTGAAAACAGCAACATTACGAGAGCTACTTTGCATGCTTGTGCTAGTCACCATAGAGATCACAAAAATACATGGCATACACCCCTGTAAAGATGGCATGGCATACTTCAAAACACATGTAGGGCTCAGTTTCATAGGAGGCACACATTAATCATGGAAAAAATGACAAAAGTCCAAATACTGATAAGAATCTGAAACTAACATTGCATAGCACTCTTGCAATAGCATTTAGGGCATCAAGATTAACTCAAATGAACATGGTGCAATGGAATGAAATGAAGTACTCGTCGAGACGAACAATTTAATATGCTACACGCCCAAAACGGAGCCACGGAAGCAAAGTTATGATGCGATGAAAATGCCCAAAAATACTGGGGACTTAGTGGAAATTTAGACCTCTCGGGGAAAGTGGACGAGATGGTGCGGGACGAGAGGATCCGGGGGCGCGGGGAGGTCGTTTGGATCGGGGGACGGGTGGATCTCATCCACCCTCCCAGATCTAGCGTGGAGCGGATTCCAGCGAGGAGGAGGCGGCGCGGGAGCTCGCCGGCGATGGCGAGGTCGCCGGAGCTCGGCGGCTCGGCGTCGGGCGGTGCAGTGCCGTGGCGGTGCGGCACAGAGGGCGAGCGGTGGTGCAAAGGCGGTGGCGTGCTTCGGCGGCGGCGGCGGCGATGCTGGTGGAGTTCGGCGAGCGGTGGGGCCGACCGGCGTTGGAGAATACGGCGGGACGACGCGGGCCCTGCGGCGGCGAGATCCGGGCTCGCGCGGGCCCCGGATGGGCCCTGCGGGCTGCGGCGGCGGTGGGACGGCGGCATGCCACGTGGCGCGACAGGATTGGACGGGGCGGCGGCTGGACGCGTCCGACGCGGGGTCGGACATGTCCGATGCGGCGCGGAGGGAAAATTTAGGGTTCATTCGCGAAAATGGAGGGGGAGGCACCTATTTATAGGTAGAGGGAGTTAGGAGAGTCCAAATGAGGTGTGGTTTTCGGCCACGCGATCGTGATCGAACGACCGAGATGATGGAGGGGGTTTAGTTGGGTTTTGGGCCAGTTTGGAGGGGTGTTGGGTTGCAACACACACGAGGCCTTTACGGTCCCTCGGTTAACTGTTGGAGTATCAAATGAAGTCCAAATGGCACGAAACTTGACAGGCGGTCTACCGGTAGTATAACAAGGCCGCTTGGCAAGTCTCGGTCCAATCCGAGAACGTTTAACACCCACACACGAAAAGAGGTAAAAGGGAACACCAGATGACATAGGAGCGCCAGAATGCAAAACATACAACGGGGAATATGCTCGGATGCATGAGACGAACATGTATGCAAATGCGATGCACATGATGACATGATATGAAATGCATGACACGCAAGCACATGACAAGGCAACAACAGCGAATAACTGGATGACACCTGGCACATCGGTCTCGGGTCGTCACAACACTCCACCACTATGAGAGGATCTCGTCCCGAGATCTAGAATGGCACCGGAGGGAAAAATGGAAGAGGAAGACAAGAGGTAAAACTAAGTTGCTTCTTGACAATTGAGTGAAACTAAAGAACCTTGAGAGGTTGAACAAAATTGAAAGAAAGAAAGAAAGCAATGGAGATGAACGAAGTTCAAAGCACCCCGTTATAAAAGAGAAACAAGGAAGAACAAATTCGTATAGCACTCCAGTTGAAAAGAGATGCAAGACTTAATAGGATGAAAATGACTTTAGCAGAGGACACAACACTCCGGTTAAACGGATAAGAATGAAAAGAACATGATCCTGATGAAACAAGAAGATGGTTTGAATTGAGCAACATCACAATGCCTCCGGAAGAAATGAAAGAATGGAAATGGAATGAACGGAGGGAACACAAGATCTTGGGAGAGCACGCTTACGAAAAATGCTAGAACGGAGTTGTTGGATTATCAACAACGAATAGAACAATGTTGTAGTGGGATTATGGAGAACATCTCAAAATTATGAGGTGAAAATTCTGCCACTAACGAAAACAATGGATTTGGATTGGTATAAGCAAGAAGACGAGAAACTAAATCACCGGGAGGATAAAAGAACTTGGGTCATTTATTAGCACCATAATAGCAACAATACTTAGGGAAGGCTTTAGGTGAAACATGACACAAGATAATTCCAATGACGAGATTGATGGATTTAAAAAACCCCATTCTTAACAACATGTGAATCATGAAACATGAACTCAAATTGTCAAGAATAACATAATACCACCTCCAATGATACGGTAGAAAGAATTTCACTTCGGAATGCGAGATGAAGAATGCTTGAGCTCCGTAAAAGAATCTCGATTAAAACTTGGAGAAGGAACTAAATCCTTTATGAACCATCATGTAGAGCCTACATGAAGAAACTCCGGTAACAAGAGGATGATCAAATGAAATGAAAGAGAAGTTGAAAAACACTAGTTGAAGCCTTGCAATGATTTAGATGGAACTTCGTGATGATGAGAGGTTGGAACTCTGGGAAAAAAGATAAGATGAACAATTGAAAAAAAATGAGAATTTCAGATGAACCTCCGAAAAGCATGAATTGAATTTACTTGATGAAATAAGAATAAGAATTACATTATGCTTATCCTTCATCAATTTAAATTGATGACAAGTAACAGATCTGGCATGCTACTTATTCACGTAGAAAGGATTAAGATAGATATTGCGCCAACTTGGGAAGGTCTTCAATGAATCACCGGTAAAATTTGAAAAGCCCGAATGCACTGATATGATACACGAAGGAAGAACAATCTTGGAAGAACCACCGTAAGAATTGAAAAATGAACGAAGTAAAGGGATGAATCACCGGTAAGAATTAGCAAATGAACGAAGATACATGAGAGAGTTTAGATACAAGAGAACGAAGAGATCATGAACTGATTAGAGGACATTTGATCGATGCACCGGTAAGATTTGAGAACGAGAGCTGAAAGCTGGAATGAATAATTCTGAGATGATGGGCTTTGGACGAATCAAACTGAAAAGAATCTTGAATTGCTCCAGATAGGTGAAAAGGCTTCTCACAATCAAAACAATTATGAGAGGATGGCCTCAAACTAGAACCACGAATCTCAGAGAGAACGGATAAGATATGGAGGAAAAACTCTTCTTCGGTCTTCAACATCCGAGAATGACGACGAGAAACACCACCAAGAATTTTTGAGGCACTCCGGAATGAAGAATGGAAAAGGTTGAGCCAATGATGAAAATAATTTGAAAGATCTTGGAGAAAAGCATTTGACTGATGAAAAATTCATTCTTATGTCAAACTTTGAAAAGAATTTATGATAGCTTTGAGAAAATTAGAAGAGTCAGGTAAGATCCTGGGAAAGGACCTGTGGGTTAGGGCCCACTCAAGAGAAAACACCGTTGAACGATTGCTTGAAAAGAGAGATTGCACCGGTTGAATTAAATGGCTTGAATAAGATAACAATCTCGAAAGAGCTTGAACGAAAGCAGAGTGGAAACACGAATCTTCGAGATATCTAAACACTCCGGAACAATTGAATAGCGAGAATTGGATGATTAAGAGGTGTACCGACATGAGAAAAAAATTTGAAACCAGGAAAAGGATATGATCAACACGAGAATTAAATCCACCGGAGAAGTAAAAGAACGAAGAGTAATGAACTTGAAGCTTCGTTACGATCTTCATGAGAATCACCGGATATGAACATTGCAAGAAAAGAATGAAGAGACTTCACATGAATAAAATGGATACTTGATTAAGAAATCCGAGTCCTTGAAGAAAAAGGGTGGGAGGGCGGGAAAAGAAAGACAACTTGGGGGCGGATGAAACGAGCACCGTTGAGAAGAACTTATAATTGATCTTGCTGATGTTGAAATGATCGGATCCACATGAAGAGAAACACACCGGTTGAAAAGTATTGGCATGATAATCTCAAAGATCAAGAAGGATTAGTATTCACATAGAAGTATGAGAACACTGTTTAGGAAAGGTATGGAATCAACACTTGACTTTGAAGCAACTCGAATAAAACAACTCGAAACAAACAAAGGATTGGCTTGCAGAATAAGCCGGAACAAACATATGATAGATATTTCGTCCGAAATTTTCATGGTGGGGCCCACACGGGCTTGATCATAGAACACCATCATGTACAAGGCAGTGCACATGACATACGAAGCGTCCCCGAGTTAGCATAGCCAAGGACTCTTTAAGACACAACGAGACCACTGTAAAACCAACCATGGATAGGCGGACCACTAGACATCGAACCCCAATTTCATATCATACATCTGTCGGAAAGATATGCTAAGAGATACTTGAATTCCCACTTATAAACTCCCGAAACTTTCTGGTTATGCAATCAGGTGTTGGGGATACAGGGGAAGCATAATATCTCACCCAAAACTAACAAATCCTACATCCAGCTGTATCCATCCTTCAACACATAACCAAGAAACCTTCGGAAATCATTTACCTCAACCTTCAAAAAGCATCCGTTATACGAGTTATGGCAACACTCCCGAAATCCCGCCCCAGTACTCGGTGGCGTCGAGGTTATCTCACCAACAACTGCATCAAAGAGACTTTCGATGTCGGCGAAACTCAGGTATTCCAGAATTGCAACGATAAAATTGTGACGACAACACCTCGGAGCTCAACTCCCCTGGACACCTCGGAGCTCAACTCCCCCGAACTCCCGCCCCAGTACTGGGTGGCGTCGAGGTTATCTCACCAACAACTGCATCAAAGAGACTTTCGATGTCGGCGAAACTCAGGTATTCCAGAATTGCAACGATAAAATTGTGACGACAACACCTCGGAGCTCAACTCCCCGGGACACTGCCACAACCCCTAAATGTCAAGAGGCACCAAGAACAATGTTCTCGTCACAAAACCATCGGAATGATTCCAAGATACCCACGTGATCCTAAATTTTTTTAGTGAAATTTGAGAAGAGAAGAGTCAAAACTCTACATCAGGATGCCTCACCAGAGCGACGAAGGGACTAAGGAGTAAAAAGAATCCTACTCTCCGATATATATAATCCTAAATGACTCAAAACATTTTTCTAGACTCAACAACGCCAACGATTCGATCAAGAAGGGGGCTCCTAAGTCGGGGAAGGCTCTGATACCAACTTGTAACGCCCACGGTGCGGCTATATCTCCCATGTGTCGGAGCATGACTTAGAGGCATAACCACATTGTAGGCATGTCGCAAGAGGGGTAATCTTTACACATCCCATGTACTGAGTAAGAAAGAGGTACAGAGTTGGCATACAATCGCCACTTCACACAATACATGAATAAAGCATTACATCATCCAGATACAATCAAGGTCCGACTACGGAACCAAAATAAAAGAATACCACCCCTAATGCTACAGATCCCCAATCGCCCCAACTGGGCTCCACTACTGATCAACCGGAAATGGAAACAACATAACAAACACGATCTCCATCTAGCTCCTCCTTGGGCTCGGTTGCGTCACCGGCACGGTTTCATCGGCACCTGTAAACTGGTTTTGGAAGTAATATGTGAGTCACGGGGACTTAGCAATCTCACACCCTTGTGATCAAGACTATTTAAGCTTATAGGTAGGGAAAAGGTATGAGGTGGAGCTGCAACAAGCACTAGCATATATGGTGGCTATCTTATGCAAAAGAGAGCGAGAAGAGAAGGCAAAGCACGATCGAGAATCTATGATCAAGAAGTGATCCTAGAACAACCTACGTTCAAGCATAACTCCAACATCATGTTCACTTCCCGAACCCACCAGAAAGAGACCATCACGGCTACACACGCGGTTGATGCATTTTAATTAAGTTAAGTGTCAAGTTTTCTACAACCGAACATTAACAAATTCCCATATGCCCATAACCACGGGCACGGCTTTCGAAAGTTCAAAACCCTAGAGGGGTGTCCCAACTTAGCCCATCACAAGCTCTCACGGTCAACGAAGGATATTCCTTCTCCCAGGAAGACCCGATCAGGCTCGGAATCCCGGTTATAAGACATTTCGACAATGGTTAAATAAGACCAGCAAAGCCACCCAAATGTGCCGACAAATCCCGATATGAGCTGCACATATCTCGTTCTCAGGGCACACCGGATTGTCCAAGGTTCCGGTAGGCCAGCCCAGAGTTGCCCCTGGTGGCCACCGGTAGCTGACAGGTTGGACCAACACTCAGAGGAGCACTGTCCCAGGGGTTTAAAATAAAGATGACCCTTGGGTTGGCCGACCCAAGGGAAAAAGGCTAGGTGGCAAATGGTAAAACCAATGTTGGGCCTTGCTGGAGGAGTTTTATTCAAGGCGAACTGTCAAGGGGTTCCCATTATAACCCAACCGTGTAAGGAACGCAAAATCAAGGAACATAACACCGGTATGACGGAAACTAGGGCGGCAAGAGTGGAACAAAACACCAGGAAAAAGGTCGAGCCTTCCACCCTTTACCAAGTGTATAGATGCATTAATTAGGATAAGAGATATTGTGATATCCCAACAAATATCCATGTTCCAACATGGAACAAACTCCAATCTTCACCTGCAACTAGCAATGCTATAAGAGGGGCTGAGCACAGTGGTAACATAGCCAAACAACGGTTTGCTAGGACAAGGTGGGTTAGAGGCTTGGCTTAGCAATATGGGAGGCATGATATAGCAAGTGGTAGGTATCGCAACATAGGCATAGCAAAAGAGCAAGCAACTAGCAAGCAAAGATAGAAGTGATTTCGAGGGTATGGTCATCTTGCCTACAAAGTTCTCTGAGAAGACGAAAGCTTGATCCTCGAAAACGTACTCAACGGGTTCCTCGATCACGTACTCGTCTCCCGGCTCTACCCAAAAGCAAGAACACAAGCAAAGGGAGACACAATCAACCACCTGCAATGCACAAGCAACATGATGCAAAACATGGCATGATATGCGGGTGTGATATGCAATGCATATGCATGCTTCGGATAGGAAAGATTGAACCTGGCATCAACTTGGAAAACCAAGAGTGCCACTGGAAAGAGGAGTTGATTTCGGTCGAAATCGATATAAAGATCACCAGAATCGGATGCATGGTTTACAAATGGCAAGCAAAACAGATATGGCACCGGTCTGTGATTAACAGCACGAGGCCATCTAAATGCATCAAGAAAAATAAGCTACAACACTCTAACATGACAAAAAATCACATGGAAGAGATTCACTCAAGATGCTTGACAACAGATGAACACTGAGCTACGGCTAATTCACTCAATAGCAGGTTCAAACAAGCATGGCAAAAGTGCAAAAGATATCAGGTTACAGACTTGGTGAAAATAACAACATGCCAGGAATTTAACATCCGGAAGCAATGTTTAGAGCAAGATAACAACATGCTACAGGAACATATCATGGAAAAGCAAGGCATGGCATGAAGCTACTCAGAGCATACAACAAAAGTCCCTTACTGACCATAAGCCAAAAGGGATCAGAAAATACAATGGCAACCATGTGAACATAGCAATTATCGTTAACAGATTCAGACTTAGTAGAAAAATTGGACCATGGCATAAACAGATATTAAGTAGGCATGTTTACGAGCTCAATGCACTCACCACAAGGCATTGCATGACAAACTAAGCATACACCCAGCAAGTAGACATGGCATAGAAGCTAAACATGGCAAGAACAACCTCATAGCATGCATGGATCAATTAGAACAACCTCGACACAAATGCTTAACACGTAAACATTCTGCCAGGAACATTTTATAGCAAAAGTAGAGCTCGATTGACTCAAGCTAGGGTGCTCCATAATTGCAAACAAAGACATGGATGGATAGAGCACCACAATATCTACAAAACATCCTTACTGATCACGCTCAAAAGAGTCATGGATCACTCTGTAGCAACATGATTACTTGGCATAAAAATATTAACAGGACAAAGACTTAGAAGATTTCTAAGTCCCTGAAAACAGTAACATTACGAGAACTACTTTGCATGCTTGTGCTAGTCACCACAGAGATCACAAAAATACATGGCATACACCCCTGTAAAGATGGCATGGCATACTTCAAAACACATGTAGGGCTCAAGTTCATAGGAGGCACACATTAATCATGTCAAAAATGACAAAAGTCCAAATACTGATAAGAATCTAAAACTAACATTGCATAGCACTTTTGCAACAGTATTTAGGGCATCAAGATGAACTCAAATGAACATGGTGCAATGGAATGAAATGAAGTACTCGTCGAGACGAACAATTTGATATGCTAAATGCCCAAAACGGAGCCACGGGTTCAAAGTTATGATGCGATGACAATGCCCAAAAATACTGGGGACTTAGTGGAAATTTAGACCTCTCGGGGAAAGTGGATGAGACGGTGCGGGACAAGAGGATCCGGGGGCGCGGGGAGGTTGTTTCGATCGGGGTACGGGTGGATCTCATCCACCCGCCCAGATCCGGCACGGAGCGGATTCCGGCGAGGAGGAGGCGGCGCGGGAGCTCACCGGCAATGGCGAGGTCGCCGGAGCTCGGCGGCACGGTGTCGGGTGGCGCGGTGCCATGGCGGTGCGGCACGGAAGGCGAGCGGCGGCGCAAGGGCAGTGGCGCGCTGCTGCGGTGGCGGGCGGCTACACTGGCGATGGTGGTGGAGTCCGGCGAGCGGCGGGGCTGGTGGCGTTGGAGAAGACAGCGGGACGACGCGGGCTGGGCGGCGGCAAGATCCGGGCTCGCGCGGGCCCCGGATGGGCTCCGCGGGCCGTGGTGGCGGTGGGACGGCAACATGCCACGTGGCGCGACAGTATTGGATGGGGCGGCGGCGGGACGCGTCCGGCGCGGGGTCGGACATGTCCGGTGCGGCGCGGAGGGAAAATTTAGGGTTCATCCGCGAAAATGGAGGGGGAGGCACCTATTTATAGGTAGAGGGAGCTAGGATAGTCCAAATGAGGTACGGTTTTCGGCCACGCGATCGTGATCGAATGACCGAGATGATGGAGGGGGTTTAGGTGGGTTTTGGGCCACTTTGGAGGGGTGTTAGGCGGCAACACGCACGAGGCCTTTAAGGTCCCTTGGTTAACCGTTGGAGTATCAAACAAAGTCCAAATGGCACGAAACTTGACAGGCGGTCTACCGGTAGTATACCAAGGCCTCTTGGCAAGTCTCGGTCCAATCCGAGAACGTTTAACACCCGCACATGAAAAGAGGTAAAAGGGAACACCGGATGACATAGGAGCGCTGGAATGCAAAACGGACAACGGGGAAAATGCTCGGATGCATGAGACGAACATGTATGCAAATGCGATGCACATGATGACATGATATGAAATGCATGACACACAAGCACATGACAAGGCAACAACAGCGAATAACTGGATGACACCTGGCACATCAGTCTCGGGGCGTCACAGGCGTGGTGCTCTCGGCGCGGTGTGGTCAATGTGGTCAACTACCGACTTCCATCGGAAGAGTACTGTACGTGGAGAGGCTGACAGTGGGGTCCACGGCAGCCACAAGGAAGTGCCTCCTTATTGCGCGGAAAATAATTATTCCTCCACCTGACAGCGGGGACCCACCGGATGGGCCACTAGTATTTTGCGAAAAAATCGTTTCCCCCTGACTGCTGGGACCCACCGGATAGGCCACCATATTTCGCGAAAAAATGTTTCCCCCGCTGTCAGCTCGGACCCACCGAAAGTGCTTCCTTATTACGCACAAAAAATGAATACTCCCCCGGCTAGCTGGGACCCACCTTGGTGGGAGGCTGACTTGTGGGCCTACTAAGTTGACGGGGACGAAGGGCTTTGTCAACTTAGTCAATATGAATGATTCTAGCTCCAGTGACCGAACGATGTCCATCCAACGGCCGTAGTGCTTCTTCAACCTCTGGTCTTCTTGCTCCAGCTGCCCAAAGCAGCGCCGGTTGTGTGGCATGCTCCTACCTCCTGTGGCCAGCTGTGCTGCTGCAGAGGCCTCACCACCCTACTATTCCCACCACTGGCCAGGCCCTGCGGCGACGGCATCCTCACACCGCAGCCGACCAGTGAACCCTCGTACTCCTCTCCGCGTCGGCTTCCACTGCCACGTCTTCCCCGGCTCCGTGTCGTTCCCTTCCTAGGCCTCGCCGTCGTCCACCGCCGTGGAGCTCTCGGCGCGGCGTGGTCAATGTGGTCACCGATCAACTTCCATCAGAAGAGTACTGTGCGTGGAGACGCTGACACCTGGGTCCACGGCCGCAGCAAGGAAGTGCCTCCTTATTACGCGCAAAATAATTATTCCTCCACCTGACAGCGGGGACCCACCGGACGGGCCACCGTATTTCGTGAAAAGAACGTTTCCCTCCTGACTGCTGGGACCCACCAGCTACACCTTCGCACGCAAGGAAGTGCGTCTGGGCAAAAAAAAACAAAACAATTCGCCCCCTGACTGCTGGGACGCACCAGCTACATCTTCGCACGCAAGGAATTGCCTGATAGTCGGGACCCACCTGGTCGAAGCATACATAGAGTTGTCATTCTGGTCGCGAACATGTATGTACATATATACTGGTGGATGTAGAGGTGCACACGTGTCATAGTAGAGGCGCACACGTAGCATGTACACGTACGTAAAGCGGCCAGAGTGTAAGAAAGAAAATACGGCCACATATGTGTACATACGGGCGGGGTCTCGAACACCTACTCGCGCATACGTACGGCCAGGGCTCGTTGACATGGCTGGGTCGGAACGGAGAAACAACGTTGTCGTCGTGTTCATGGGGAGGCAACGGAATGCGTCGTGTTCATGGGGAGGCAACGGAATGTGTCGTGTTCATCGGGAGGCAACAAAATGCGTGGGAGCCAACCGGCTGGGTCAGAACAGAATGCGTGGTCGTGTTCAACGGGGGGGCTTGGACGGAATAGGTGATGGAAACGAGACATGGCGTACCGCACAACAGAGGAAACGACCTTGTGTTCGACCAGCCACGTTCAAAACGGGATCCTGTTCATCGGGAGGGGTCTGGCGTACCGTAAAACGGACGAAACGGACCTCCTACGGTCGAAACGGGGGTCCTGTTGATCGGGAGGGGTGTGGCGTACCACAAAACAGACGAAACGGGCTTGTGTTGGAGCGCTACGGTCGAAACGGGGGTCCTATTCACCGGGAGGGGTGTGGCATACCGCAAAACGGGACTCCACAAGATACTGTTCATCTCCACCGTCGACCTCCTCCAGCCTCCACGGGCTACCGTCGACCTCCTCCAGCCTCCACGGGCTCCTGTTCATCCAGCCTCCACCACGCGCTACTCCACCGGCTACTGTTCAACCACCCCTCCACGGACACCCCTCCACCGTCAGCAATTCATCCAGCCCTCCACACCATAAGGTCCTGTCCAACCACACCTCCACGGGCACCCCTCCACCGTCTACTGTTCATCCAGCCCTCCACCACACCATGGGGTCCTGTTCATCCAGAGGCAACGCCACCGCTCACTGTTCATCCAAACCCCCCGCAACGCTCGCTGTTCATCCCAGAGGCAGCATCGATTGGTTTCAGTTAGCAGCAGTAGCGAAGGAATCGCTCGATCAGGTTCAGTTAACAGCCATCGATCGATCGCTCGGGTTCAGTAACATGTAGCCTGCAG
The DNA here is from genome assembly GCF_002162155.2 of Triticum dicoccoides. Classification (NCBI taxonomy): domain Eukaryota; kingdom Viridiplantae; phylum Streptophyta; class Magnoliopsida; order Poales; family Poaceae; genus Triticum; species Triticum dicoccoides. Next base: position 194,371,427 of record NC_041380.1, read on the forward strand.
TGCAATCGCTCGGGTTCAGTTAGAGCCCAACGCCTCGCTCGAGTTCATTTAGAGCCAACGCCTCGCACACACGCGCGTACGTGTATGAGAGAAACGCGCATCGCTCAGCCCCCGACCTCCCTCCGTAACCGGGAACTCCCCGAAATTTTCCTCCACCTCGCTTCTACCACAGTTTTTTCCGTCATGGACGGCCCAATGAATGTCATGCAGCTGCGTCTCCGGCCCGTCCAGGACGAAAAGCCCATTTTCTGTCATGATTTTTTGTCATAGAAGTAGGAGCCCACCACATCTATGATGATACCGGGTTTTGTCACAACTATCGTCATAGAAGTGTCATATGCATGACAATTTTTTTTCGTTTGGCCCAAAATGTCACGGATGTGTCTTTTTTGTAGTGCTTATTGGGCAATTAAAGAACTCAACTATGATTTCAAACTTGCTGGTGACAAGATGTTATTTGATATTAGCTCATTGGATGAATGTAGAACCCAAGCTTATGAAAATGCCAAGTTATTTAAAGAAAAAGTTAAAAGATGGCATGATAAAAGAATCCAAAAGCATGAGGTCAAAGTTAGAAATATGTTATTTTTTACTAGTCTCGTTTCAGATTCTTTGCAGGAAAACTCCTCTCCAAATGGGAAGGACCCTATGTTATCGAGGAGGTTTACCGATCTGGAGCTATCAAAATAAATAATGCCGAAGGTACTAACCCGAAGGTTGTTAATGGGCAATGAATAAAACATTATATCTGAGCTACGCCTATTAATGTTGAAAGCAATATTATCCAAACTATGACACCAAAAGAACACATAAAGGAAACCTTCCGGAACACTCCAGAATCATGAAAAAAGGAGGTACGTGATACGGTAAGTAAACGGACTCCGAAAAATCCGCAAACATATTTTCTGTCTGTTTTGGAATATAACAAAAATTAGGAAAATAAGAAACAACAAGGAAGGCACCCTTGGTGGGCACAAGACACCAGGGCGCGTCTGGCTTGCCTGGCACGCCCAGGTGGGCTGTGCCCACCTCGGGTACCTTTCGGACTCCGTTGTCTTCCGTTTGCTTGTTTCCCAAGATTAAAAATCTTGTATACCCCCCGAACCTATTAACCATCGCATCGCGGAGAAATCTTCTGTTTTCTTTTCTCGCCATTTTCCTAATAGATCTGAAAATATGTCATCCCCAGACTCGGAGGTGAGAGCTATGTTGGTGGTTATATCACGAACCCTAAGGTTTATGGGGATGTAGAGCACTATAGCTGGACTTTTGATGAAGAAGGAGACTATGATCTTAAAAGGGAGGTGATGGTGTCCTGGACTAGGGGGTACTCACCACATCGTACCCCAATCAGTTGGAATGGGCCGAGGACCCCATTGGAACACCCACGATGCGGCTATATCTCCCACGTGTCGGAGCACGACTTAGAGGCATAACCGCATAGTAGGCATGTCGCAAGAGGGGTAATCTTTACACATCCCATGTACTGAATAAGATAGAGATAAAGAGTTGGCTTACAGTCGCCACTTCACACAATACATAAATATAGCATTACATCATCCAGAATACAATCAAGGTCCGACTACGGAACGAAAATAAAGACAACCACAAATGCATAGATCCCCGATCCCCCCAACTAGGCTCCACTACTGATCGTCTGGAAAGGAAACATAGTAACGTCCTGAATCCTCGTCAAACTCCCACTTGAGTTCGGTCGCATCCCCTGGACTGGCATCATCGACACCTGCATCTGGTTTTGGAAGTAATCTGTGAGTCACGGGGACTCAGCAATCTCACACCCTCGCGATCAAGACTATTTAAGCTTATAGGTAGGAAAAGTAGTGAGGTGGAGCTGCAGCAAGCACTAGCATATATGGTGGCTACCTTACGCGAATGAGAGCGAGAAGAGAAGCAAAGCACGGTCTAAAAGCTACAAAGATCAAGAAGTGATCCTGAAACTACTTACGTTCAAGCATAAAACGAGACCGTGTTCTCTTCCCGGACTCCGCCGAAAAGAGACCATCACGGCTACACACGCTGTTGATTCATTTTAATTAAGTTTCGTGTCAAGTTTTCTACAACCGGACATTAACAAATTCCCATCTGCCCATAACTGCGGGCACGGCTTTCGAAAGTTCAAAACCATGCAGGGGTGTCCCTACTTAGCCCATCACAAGCTCTCACGGTCAACGAAAGATATTCCTTCTCCCAGGATGACCCGATCAGACTCGGAATCCCGGTTACAAGACATTTCGACAATGGTAAAACAAGATCAGCAATGCCACCCGAATGTGCCAACAAATCCGGATAGGAGCTGCACACATCTTCATTTCAACAAAATCAAGGAACATAACACCGGTATGACGGAAACTAGGGCGGCAAGAGTGGAACAAAACACCAGGCATAAGGCCGAGCCTTCCACCCTTTACCAATTATATAGGTGTATTAAAGTAATGAAGATATAATAATGATATCCCAACAATAAACATGTTCCAACAAGGAACAAACTCCATCATCACCTGCAACTAGCAACGCCATAAGAGGGGCTGAGCAAAGCGGTAACATAGCCAAAAAACGGTTTGCTAGGACAAGGTGGGTTAGAGGCTTGACATGGCAATTTGGGAGGCATGATATAGCAAGTGGTAGGTATCGCAGCATAGCAAAAGACCGAGCAACTAGCAAGCAAAGATAGAAGTGATTTCGAGGGTATGGTCATCTTGCCTGCAAAGTTCTCCGAGTTGACGTAAGCTTGATCCTCGTAAGCGTACTCAACGGGTTCCTCGATCATGAACTCGTCTCCCAACTCTACCCAAGGCAAGAACACAAGTAAAATAAACCACAATCAACCACGGGTGCAATGCACAAGCAACATGATGCAAAACATGGCATGATATGCGGGATGTAATATGCAATGCATATGCGTGCTCCGGAAGGAAAAAGATTGAACCAGGCCTCAACTTGGCAAACCAAGTGCGCCGCTGGAAAGATGAGTTGATTTCGGTCGAAGTCGATATAAAGATCACCGGAATCGGATGCACGGTTTGCAAATGGCAAGCAAAACAATAATGGCACAAATCCGCGATTAACAGCACGATGCCATCTAGAATGCAACAAGAAACTAAGCTACTGCACTCTAACATAGAAACAAAGCACATGGCACTGATCTACTCAAGATGCTTGACAAAAGATGAACACTGAGGTACGGCTAAATCACACAAGAGCAGGTTCAAAGAAGCATGGCAAAAGTGCAAAAGATATTAGCTTCACAGACTTTGTGAAAATACTAACATGTCAGGAAATAACATCAGGAAGCAATGTTTAGAGCAAGATATCAACATGCTAAGGGAACAGAACCTAGCAAAGCAAGGCATGACATGAATCTACTGAAAGCATATAACAAAAGTCCCTTACTTACCATAAACCAAAAAGGATCATAAGATATGATGGCGCCCATGTAAACATAGCAAGTTTCGTTAACAGATTCAGACTTTGCAGAAAACTGGACATGGCAAAAATATAGGTACGTAGGCATGTTTGCGAGCTCGATGCACTCAACACAAGGCATTGCATGACAAGCTAAGCATACTACCAGCAAGAAGACATGATCAAGAAGCTAACCATGGCAAGAACAATCTCATAGCATGCATGGATCAACTACACCAACCTTGGCAAAATTGATTAACACGTAAACAATCTGCCAGGAACATTTTATAGCAAAAGTAGAGCAAGATTGAGTCATGCTAGGGGGCTCCATAAATGCAAAAAGGGCATGGATGGATAGAGCACAACCATATGTCAAAATCATCCTGACTGAACAAACTCAAAAGAAGCATGGATCTCTCTGTAGCAACATGAATACATGGCATAAAAATAACATCAGGGAAATGACTTAGTGAAATTCTAAGTCCCTTAAATCATCAACATCACGAGAGCTTCTTTGCTTGCATGTTCTAGTCACCACATTGATCACAAAAATACATGGCATACACCCCTGTAAAGATGGCATGGCATAGCCCAAAACACATGTAGAGCTCAAGTCCATAAGAAGCATACAATAATCATGGCAAAAATGACAAATGCTCATAATCTGTTAAGAAACAAAAACTAACATTTTATTGTACTGTTGCAATAGTCACTAGGGCATCTACATGGAGTCAAACAAGTATGGTGCAATGGAACAAAATGAAGAGGACATCCTAACGAACATTTTGATATATCACACGCCCAAAACGGAGCTATGATGACAGAGTTATGGCATGATGAATAGAGCTACAAAAATAATGCAAAATGACTTAGAGAGAAATTCGGGGTCAACCCTCTCTGGATCCAGATCTGGGCACGGATTCCAAGGATGGTCGGAGTTGGCCTGGATCTCGCCAGAAAGCTGGAGGGGCGGTAAAGCTGGAGTCGGGGAGATGGCCAGAGCTTGGGCGGCCGGAGTAGGGCGGAGGCGGCGGTGTTCGCTCGGCGGCGGGGCAGGCGACACGCACGGAGGACGGCGGCCGGAGAAGGGATGGCGGTGCG
>NC_041380.1:194376525-194390541 GCF_002162155.2 Triticum dicoccoides
ATGACGTGGCGGCACCCGATTGGTGCAGGGGACGTGGCGGGCGGACACGTCCGGCCGCGGGGTTTTCGTCCGGCGGCATGAGGTGGAAGGAGGGATAGGGTTCATCCGCGAATTTGGACGAGGAAGGCCTATTTATAGATTCTGGGAGCTAGGAGAGTCCAAATGGAGTGCGGTATTTGGCCACGCGATCGTGATCGAACGGCCGAGAGGATGGAGAGGGTTTGGATGGGTTTTGGGCCACTTTGGAGGGGTGTTGGGCTGCAACACACACGAGGCCTTTACGGTTCCTCAGTTAATCGTTGGAGTATCAAACGGACTCCAAATGGCACGAAACTTGACAGGCGATCTACCGGTGGTGTACCAAGGCCGCTTGGCAAATCTCGGTCCAATCCGAGAACGTTTAACACCCGCACACAAAAAGAGACAAAAGGGGATGTCGGAGGACGTGGGAGTGCAGGATTGCAAAATGAACAACGGGGAAAATGCTTGGATGCATGAGACGAACATGCATGCAAATGCGATGCACACGATGATGTGATATGAGATGCATGACATGAACAAAAAGCAAAATGAAGACAAAACCCAACCACGAGGGAAATCATAACTTAGAGCTGAAAATGGAAAGAGTTGGAATACAAATATGGTAAGTTACATCCGGGGTGTTACAACACTCCACCACTACGAAAGGATCTCGTCCCGAGATCTAGGACTAGGAAAACTCCGGATATTCGGAACGGAGGTGGTCCTCGCGTTCCCAGGTGGCTTCTAGGTCGGAATGATGTGACCACTTCAATTTTAGAAATTTGATAGACTTGTTGCGAGTCTTGTTCTTAGTTTCTTCAAGAATAGAAACGAGATGCTCATGATAAGACATGTCTTCTTGGAGATCAATCTCTTCGAAGTTCATGGTGCGGTCAGGAGTCTTGAAACACTTGCGAAGCTGAGACACGTGAAACACGTCATGCACGTTTGCAATGTTAGACGGAAGCTCAAGTTTATAGGAGAGATTGCCTCTTTTGCCAATGATCTTGAAAGGACCCACGTATCTAGGGGCAAGCTTCCCTTTGATACCGATGCGACGAGTACCTTTCATTGGAGAGACGCGGAGGTAGACATGGTCTCCTATCTCGAAAGCCATGTCACGATGCGTGCTATCATAGTAACTCTTCTGGTGTGATTGCGCGGCTTTGAGATTTTCACGAATGACTTTGCACATTTCTTCAGCCTCTGTTATCAAGTCATTGCCAAGAAGTTGGCGTTCACCAGTGTTTGACCAGTTAAGAGGAGTACGGCACTTTCTGCTATAGAGAATCTCGAATGGGGCCTTACCCGAACTCGCTTCGAAGCTCTTGTTGTAGGAGAACTCGACATATGGAAGACAATCTTCCCACTTCATACCGAAGGAAATGACACAAGCCCTGATCATATCTTCAAGAATTTGATTTACTCGCTCGACTTGTCCACTGGTTTGAGGATGGAAGGCTGTGCTGAAGCGATTGTTGGTGCCCATGGCCTTCTGAAAGGAATCCCAGGACTTAGAAGTAAAGATGCTTCCACGATCTGAAGATATCAACTGTGGAATGCCATGCAAAGAGACAATCCTGGAGGTATATAGCTCTGCTAACTGAGCTGGTGTGATAGATTCTTTGATAGGAAGAAAATGAGCCACTTTAGTAAGCTTGTCGATGACGACGAAGACAGCATCATTGCCATGCTTGGACTTGGGAAATCCAGTCACGAAGTCCATCTCAATATGGTCAAACTTCCATTCTGGAATGGCAAGAAGTTGGAGGAGACCAGCTGGTCGTTGGTGTTCCGCTTTCACTCTTCTGCAGACATCACATTCATTCACGAAATGAGCAATCTCTCGCTTCATTCGAGTCCACCAATACGACTACTTGAGGTCATGATACATCTTCGTACTTCCAGGATGAATAGATAGGAGTGAATTGTGAGCCTCGTTCATAATGACTTTATGGAGATCACCCTTAGGAACAACAATGCGGTCCTCGAAGAATAGAGTATCTTTGTCATCAAGGCGATAGCACTTGTACTTGGGTTGGCTCTTGGCAATCCCATTCTTCACCTTCTTCACCATTGCTTCAAGAGGTTGAGCTTCATGAATCTGATCTTCCAAACTAGGAGAGACTTGGAGGTTGGCAAGGAATCCTTGAGGAACAACTTGGAGATTAAGTTTGCGGAAAGCTTCACAAAGATCTGGTTGGAAGGGCTTGAGAATCAAACTGTTGCAGTAAGCCTTCCTGCTCAAAGTGTCAGCAATGACATTGGCCTTGCCTGGAGTATATTCAATACTTGGATTATACTCTTGAATCATTTCTACCTAACGAGTCTGCCTGAGGTTGAGGTTGGGTTGAGTGAAGATGTACTTGAGACTCTTATGATCAGTGAAGATGTCCACTTTCCTTCCCAACAAGAGATGTCTCCATGTTAAAAGAGATGGACAACTTCCGCCAACTCGAGGTCATAAGTGGGGTAGTTCTTTTTTTTTGGGCTTCAACTGGCGAGAGGTATAGGCCATAACTTTCTTCTCTTGCATTAACACAACACCAAGACCTTGCAGGGAAGCATCACAGAAAAACCTTGAATGGTTTGGATTCATCAGGAGGAGTCAGAACTGGAGCTGTGACTAACTTCTCTTTGAGGGTGTTGAAAGCGATGTCAAATTCGGGCGTCCAGCATACTTCACATGCTTCAGGAGGAGGTTGGAAAGATGCTTCGCGATCTTAGATAAATTCTCAATGTATCTTTGACAATAGCTTGCAAGCCCAAGGAAACTGCGGAGCTGCTTCAAATTTTGAGGTGGTTCCCAATTCACAATTGCAGACACCTTCTCAGGATTAACAGCTATGCCCCTGGCAGAGATGATATGCCCAAGGTAGAGAACCTCATCGAGCCAAAACTCACACTTTGAAAACTTCGCATAGAACTGATGTTCTCTGAGTTTGTCCAGCACCAATCTCAAATGCTTGGCATGATCCTCCTTGTTCTTGGAAAAGACCAAAATGTCATCGAGATACACCAAGACGAAGTCATTTGTGTAAGGGTTGAAGATGAAGTTCATCATGCGAGAGAACGTTGGAGGAGCGTTGACAAGGCTGAAATACATGGCAGTGTATTCATAGGAACCATAGCTTGTTCTGAATGCTATCTTGGGGATATCTTGTTCACAAATGCGAGTCTGATGATAGCCCATACGGAGGTCAAGCTTGGAGAATACTTGAGCACCTTTGAGTTGTTCGAAAAGCTCATTGATGTTGGGAAGTGGGTACTTGTTCTTTATGGTCTTCTTGTTCAATGGGCGGTAGTCGACACAAAGTCGGTCCGTGCCATCCTTCTTCTTGACAAAAAGAACACCACAGCCCCATGGAGAAGAACTTAGTCGGATGAGACCCATACGCTCTTGTATATCAAGTTGTTTCTTCAGCTCCTTCAACTCTTCTGGTCCAAGCTTGTAAGGACGTTTGCAAACAGGTTCCATGCCAGGCTCGAGATCGATGAGGAATTCAACTGGCCGGTGAGGAGGCATTCCTGGAAGCTCTTCTGGAAAGACATCTTGATATTTGCAAACGATTGGAATCTGAGAGATGGCATTCAACTCGCCCTTCTCATTGAGAGAAAACAGTTGAATGGTATCGTCATGAGTGGCATAGATGATCATATCCTCAGACGAGTGTGTCAATTGAATCTACCTGGCAGCACAATCAAGCTGAGCCTGGTGCTTAGAAAGCCAGTCCATGCCGAGAATGAGATCAATATCCGAGTTACCAAGAACCATTGGAGAGGACAGAAATTTATAATCTCCCATCTTGATAGAGACATCCGGAGCCATCATTTTGGTGTTCATGAACAAACCCGGAGAGGAAACCGCTATCGGCTTAGGCAAATCGACAGTATGCAAATCATGCATGGATGCATAAGGCTTCGATATGAATGACAAAGATGCACCAGTATCAAATAGAACTCTTGCAGGAATATCATTAACAGGAAGATTACCCATGATCACTTCTGAAGAGTCCTCTGCCTGAGCTGCATTCATCATGTTGACCTTTGCAGACTTGGGATTATGCTTGACCACTGCATTACTGACAGATCTCACAGGGGGAGGAGGCGGAAGGCGCCTCTGGTAGAAGCATTTGTTTGCATAGTGACCCTTCTGCTGACACTTGTTGCATGTCACCTCTGAGAGCGGACGGTGATACGGAGCACTTGACCTTGGAGCATGAGACGGTGCTTTGTTCTGATAGCCTGAGTTGGGTGGGTGGGAAGATCCATTGCCACCTTTACTCTTCTGCTGATAAGGCTGACAGAACGGAGGAGGAGGAGGCAACCAGAACTTTTGCTGCTTAGCTGCCACTTGAGTTGAAGAAGAAGAAGAAGGAGTTGCATCCCTGACTCTCTTCTTAGAAGCATCGCACTTGAGCTGAGCAGCCTCTTGCTTTAGTGCTATGTTGTAGAACTCATCATACTGTTTCGGCTCAAAAAGCACGAGAGCTAGTTGCAGATCTTCTCTGGGGCCACCTCTGAATTGATAAATCATGCTCTTCTCATCAGGGACGTCTTGCTTGGCGAAGCGAGCGAGCCTCTGAAACATGATGTTGTATTGGTAAACAGACATACTGCCTTGCTTCAAATTGCGGAACTCCTCACGCTTACTCTCAACAACACTTTGAGGAATGTGGTGAGCTTTGAAGTCTCGGCGGAAATCATCCCAGGTAATCACACGACCTCCTCTGGAATCTTTGTATTGTTGATACCACTCAGTAGCTTGGTCTTTGAGTTGGAACGAAGCAAACTTGACAAAGTCCTCAGGCCTGACGTTGCTACTCAAAATGTTTTCAGATATCCACGAGCCAATCATCAGCGTCTGTGGCCTCGACACAGTTACTAAAGGACTTCGGCTGGTTTGAGAGGAACTGGTTGAGGGTAGCAAATTGAACTTGATTGTTGCCATGGCCTTGATTTCCTTGGTTGCGCTCTTGCAAGAGTTGCATAAGCATCTGCGTGTTGGCGTTGCTAGAGGTCATCACAGCTTGCCATGCCTCCAGAGGTGGAGGTGGTGGCGGAGGTTCTGGATTCTGACGCATTGGAGGAGCCATCCTGAAGAGGGTGACATCCGTTAGCATCTTGAAAGACATATATTCAAGCTGAATCAAATGGATCGAAATTGCAACATGTAGCCTTAACATTCGAACAAGAATGAACGAATGAATTCCAATGTAAATGATCACACTTCCATAAAGTTGAGAAGCCACTTAGATAAAGGTAGCTGAATAAAACAACAAGGTACAGATATGAACAAATACTTGGTAAGGATTACCCAATCACAAACCAAATATCTGCGGGAAGAAATACTAGAGCTACATGAATTCCCAACTATGAAAATCCCAAAACTTTCTGGTTATGCAATCAGGTGTTGGGGATACAGGGGAAGCATAATATCTCACCCAAAACTAGCAAATCCTACATCCAGCTGTATCCATCCTTCAACACATAACCAAGAAACCTTCGGAAATCATTTACCTCAACCTTCGAAAAACATCCGTTATACGAGTTATGGCAATGCTCCCGAACTCCCGCCCCAGTACTGGGTGGCGTCGAGGTTATCTCACCAACAACTGCATAAAGGAGATTTTCGATGTCGGCGAAACTCAGGTATTCCAGAACTGCAACGATAAAATTGTGACGACAACACCTCGGAGCTCAACTCCCCAGGACACTGCCACAACCCCTAAATGTCAGGAGGCACCAAGAACAATGTTCTCGTCACAAAACCATCGGAACGATTCCAAGATACCCATGTGATCCTAAAAAAAATTCGTGAAATTTGAGAAGAGAAGAGTCAAAACTCTACGTCAGGAGGCCTCACCAGAGCGACGAAGGGACTGATGAGTAAAATGAATCCTACTCTCCGATATATATAATCCTATAAGACTCAATTTTTTTATAGACTTGACAACGCCAGCGATTCGATCAAGCAGGGGGCTCCTAAGTTGGGGAAGGCTCTGATTACCAACTTGTCACACCCACGATGCGGCTATATCTCCCACGTGTCGGAGCACGACTTAGAGGCATAACCGCATAGTAGGCATGTCACAAGAGGGGTAATCTTTACACATCCCATGTACTGAATAAGATAGAGATAAAGAGTTGGATTACAGTCGCCACTTCACACAATACATAAATATAGCATTACATCATCCAGAATACAATCAGGGTCCGACTACGGAACCAAATAAAGACAACCCCAAATGCATAGATTCCCGATCACCCCAACTGGGCTCCACTACTGATCGTCTGGAAAGGAAACATAGTAACGTCCTGAATCCTCGTCAAACTCCCACTTGAGTTCGGTCGCATCCCCTGGACTGGCATCATCGGCACCTCCATATGGTTTTGGAAGTAATATGTGAGTCACGGGGACTCAGCAATCTCACACCCTCGCGATCAAGACTATTTAAGCTTATAGGTAGGAAAAGTAGTGAGGTGGAGCTGCAGCAAGCACTAGCATATATGGTGGCTACCTTACGCGAATGAGAGCGAGAAGAGAAGCAAAGCAAAGCACGGTCGAGAAGCTACAAAAATCAAGAAGTGATCCTAAAACTACTTACGTTCAAGCATAAAACGAGACCGTGTTCTCTTCTCGGACTCCGCCGAAAAGAGACCATCACGGCTACACACGCTGTTGATTCATTTTAATTAAGTTTCGTGTCAAGTTTTCTACAACCGGACATTAATAAATTCCCATCTGCCCATAACCACGGGCACGGCTTTCGAAAGTTCAAAACCCTGCAGCGGTGTCCCTACTTAGCACATCACAAGCTCTCACGGTCAACGAAGGATATTCGTTCTCCCAGGATGACCTGATCAGACTCGGAATCCCGGTTACAATACATTTCAACAATGGTAAAACAAGACCAGCAAAGCCACCCGAATGTGCCAACAAATACTGATAGGAGCTGCATACATCTCGTTCTCAGGGCACACCGGATGGGCAAGACCTCGGGTTGGCATAGACCCTGGTTGCCCAGGGGGCGCCGGACATCACCCAGTTTGGACCAACACTTAGAGAAACACTGGCCCAGGGGGTTAAAATAAAGATGACCCGTGAGTCCGCAAAACCCAAGGGAAAAAGGCTAGGTGGCAAATGGTAAAACCAAGGCTGGGCCTTGCTGGAGGAGTTCTATTCAAGGCGAACTGTCAAGGGGCTCCCATTATAACCCAACCGCGTAAGGAACACAAAATCAAGGAACATAACACCGGTATGACGGAAACTAGGGCGGCAAGAGTGGAACAAAACACCAGGCATAAGGCCGAGCCTTCCACCCTTTACCAAGTATATAGGTGCATTAAAGTAATGAAGATATAATAATGATATCCCAACAATAAACATGTTCCAACAAGGAACAAACTCCATCATCACCTGCAACTAGCAACACCATAAGAGGGGCTGAGCAAAGCGGTAACATAGCCAACCAACGGTTTGCTAGGACAAGTTGGGTTAGAGGCTTGACATGGCAATTTGGGTGGCATGATATAGCAAGTGGTAGGTATCGCGGCATAGCAAAAGAGCGAGCAACTAGCAAGTAAAGATAGAAATGATTTCGAGGGTATGGTCATCTTGCCTGCAAAGTTCTCTGAGTTGATGTAAGCTGATCCTCATAAGTGTACTCAACGGGTTCCTCGATCACGAACTCGTCTCCTGGCTCTACCCAAGGCAAGAACACAAGCAAAAGAAACCACAATCAATCACGGTGCAATGCACAAGCAACATGATGCAAAACATGGCATGATATGCGGGATGTAATATGCAATGCATATGCATGCTCCGGAAGGAAAAGATTTAACCAGGCCTCAACTTGGCAAACCAAGTGCGTCGCTGGAAATATGAGTTGATTTCGGTCGAAGTCGATATAAAGATCACCAGAATCGGATGCACGGTTTGCAAATGGCAAGCAAAACAATAATGGCACAAATCTGCGATTAACAACACGATGCCATCTAGAATGCAACAAGAAACTAGGCTACTGCACTCTAACATAGCAACAAAGCACATGGCAGTGATCTACTCAAGATGCTTGAAAAAAGATGAACACTGAGCTACGGCTAAATCACACAAGAGCAGGTTCAAACAAGCACGGCAAAAGTGCAAAAGATATCAGCTTCACAGACTTAGTGAAAATACTAACATGTCAGGAAATAACATCAGGAAGCAATGTTTAGAGCAAGATATCAACATGCTACAAGAATAGAACCTAGCAAAGCAAGGCATGGCATGAATCTACTCAAAGCATATAACAAAAGTCCTTACTGACCATAAGCCAAAAAGGATCATAAGATATGATGGCGCCCATGTAAACATAGCAAGTTTCGATAACAGATTCAGACTTAGCAGAAAACTGGACATGGCAAAAACAGAGTTACGTAGGCATGTTTGCGAGCTAGATGCACTCAACACAAGGCATTGCATGACAAGCTAAGCATACTACCAGCAATAAGAAATGATCAAGTAGCTAACCATGGCAAGAACAAACCCATAGCATGCATGGATCAACTACAACAACCTTGGCAAAATTGATTAACACGTAAACAATCAGCCAGGAACATTTTATAGCAAAAGTAGAGCAAGATTGAGTCATGCTAGGGGGCTTCATAAATGCAAAAAAGGGCATGGATGGATAGAGCACAACCATATGTCAAAATCATCCTTACTGAACAAACTCAAAAGAAGCATGGATCTCTCTGTAGCAACATGAATACTTGGCATAAATATAACATCAGGGAAATGACTTACTGAAATTCTAAGTCCCTGAAATCAGCAACATCACGAGAGCTACTTTGCATGCATGTGCTAGTCACCACATTGATCACAAAAATACATGGCATACACCCCTGTAAATATGGCATGGCATAGCCCAAAACAAATATAGAGCTCAAGTCCATAGGAAGCACACAATAATCATGGCAAAAATGACAAATGCTCATAATCTGTTAACAAACAGAAACTAACATTTTATAGCACTCTTGCAACTGTCACTAGGGCATCAACATGGAGTCAAACAAGTATGGTGCAATGGACCAATATGAAGAGGACATCCTAACGAACATTTTGATATATCACACACCCAAAACGGAGCTATGATGACAGAGTTATGGCATGATGAACACAACCAGAAAAATAATGCAAAATGACTTAGAGAGAAATTCGGGGTCAACCCTCTCTGGATCCAGATCTGGGCGCGGATTCTGAGGATGGCCGGAGTTGGCCTGGAACTCGCCGGAGAGCTCGAGGGGCGGCGGAGCTGGAGTTGGGGAGAAGGCCGGAGCTTGGCGGCGTCCAGAGTAGGGCGGAGGCGACGGCGTTCGCTCAGCGGCGGGGAAGGCGGCGGGCAGCGGCCGGAGAAGGGATGGCAGCGCGGTGGCACCAGCGGGCAGGCGGCGGGGATAGGTGGAGCGCGCGGGTCATGCGGCGCAGGCACGCGAGCTGTGCGGCGGAGGCGCGCGGGCCGGGAGGCGCGGCGGCTCGGGCCCTGGCGGGCCCACGCGGGTGGCGTTGAAGTGGGCGCGGGCTCGGGGACGCGTGGCGGCCGGCGGTTGGCTGGCGTGGTGGCGTTGATGACGTGCGGCGCCCGATTGGTGCAGGGGACGTAGCCGGCGGACACATCCGGCCGCGGGGTTTTCGTCCGGCGGCGCTTGGTGGAAGGAGGGATAGGATTCATCCGCGAATTTGGATGGGGAAGGCCTATTTATAGATTCTGGGAGCTAGGAGAGTCCAAATGGAGTGCGGTTTTCGGCCATGCGATCGTGATCGAACGGTCGAGAGGATGGAGAGGGTTTGGATGGGTTTTGGGCCACTTTGGAGGGGTGTTGGGCTGCAACACACAAGAGGCCTTTACAGTTCCTCGGTTAACCATTAGAGTATCAAACGGACTCCAAATGGCACGAAACTTGACAGGCGGTCTACTGGTGGTGTACCAAGGCCGCTTGGCAAATCTCGGTCCAATCCGAGAACGTTTAACACCCGCACTCGAAAAGAGACAAAAGGGGACGCCGGAGGACGTAGGAGTTCCAGATTGCAAAACGGACAACGGGAAAAATGCTCGAATGCATGCGACAAACACGTATGCAAATGCGATGCACATGATGACGTGATATGAGATGCATCACATGAACAAAAAACAGAATGAAGACAAAACCCAACCACGAGGGAAATCATAAGTTAGAGCCGAAAATGGCAAGAGTTGGAATACAAATATGGTAAGTTACATCTGGGGTGTTACACCCATGGCCGTATGCTCATGCGCCACTCCGGACAGCCGATGTATACACGAGGAAGATTCCACAAGACTTGGTGATCAAGACAAGGACTCCTCTCCACAGGCGTATTCGACTAGGACTCTTGTTATCCCAGGCCTCTGGTACATTATATAAGCCGAGGCCAAGCTAGTCGGTAGATCATTATGACATTACTCATCATACCTGTAGGGTTTAGACCACAACATACGATCTCAAGGTATATCAACTCTTGTAACCCCTATACTCTTCATTATCAATCAAACAGGACGTAGTGTATTACCTACATATAGAGGGCCAGAACCTGGGTAAACATTGTGTCCCTTATCTTCTGTTACCATCGACCTTAGACGCACAGTTCGGGACCGCCCACCTGAGATCCGCCGGTTTTGACACCGACAATGGTGCTTTTATTGAGAGTTCTGTTGTGTGATCGACAAAGGATCAATGGCTCGCCCGCAGATCAACTGCGACGCCGGCATCTTCGGCGCCGACTCGATTGGTCACCTTGGCTCGACCGAGGACCGCGCTCCATCTCCGATCGTCATGTTAGGACGGGGGCCTTCATCAACATCAACTCTGTTCTCTATCAAGATCATGAAGGAATCATCCATGGAGCTCGGGGGCTCAAAGTCAACATTCCCCTCAGGCGACCGTGCTGTTTTTCCGAACAACGAATTTGTATCCGCTGCCACCACCTACTCGAGCATCGCTTTGATGATTCCTTTGGTGGAATTATGCAAATTGAGTCTACAACAACCATGCAAAATTTCGTCGAGTTTCGATGGAGGAATCTCCAGCAATCTATGATATACCGGAGCCCTGTCAAATTTGGATGACAATCTGGACAAGTTTAGGGAGTGGTCTCCACCACCTAGCTCGGCCGTCCTTTGGAAGATCCAACCATTGATCTTCTGCGGAATTCCTATATCTACCACCCCTCAAAATTTCAGCTCGATCCGACCGTCCAAACTCCGGGAACCTTCCGATTAGTGCATCACTTTTCGGATCTATTTTCTGCGCGAATACGGATCCGACTAGAATTCATGTTTCTTTATGAACGTGATATTGGACAACCTTTTTAAAGGAATTTTTTTCTATGGTATTGTGCGTTGTTTCTAACACGTGCCCATAAAATTTTAAGCATTCTCCGAGGCACTCTTCACCATCGTGCTGGTGTAAAACCAGTCCGGTAACATTGCTCCACGCCGGCCGACCTGTGCTAGACAGACCGTCGCTTCATTGAGTCGAGTCTAACCTTATCAGATCATCGGCTTGGCACGCTGAACAAGAGTTTGGCATCACGAAGGATAAATCATCACCAACACCATCACCCCACGGATTGTATGAGTCTGGCACACCGACATCGCTGCTTGGTTACTTCATCAATCCGGCATTGACCGCGTCACAAGTTATGACCAGCGCCGGCATGGCCGCATTGTTGCTTCTTCAAGAAGATGTCCATCACGAACTGCTTCAACACCTCGGCTGACATGGCAGCTGCAACATCTCTGTACTGACCCACTCCGTCATCTCGGTGAGACCGGGGAGTTTGCTATTTCTTCGTCAACTTACTCCGGTGACTTCGATGTCACCAGCCGACCAGCTTCGTCACATTAGCTGGACCAGGGGCTTTGCCTCGGCGAGCCCACCTTTGCCAGCATCGCCATGCCGTCGCTTTATCGCCCATCAGGGGCACGCTGAGTGCACTCACTGGGTGTAGTCCTCGGGACCGCTGTCGAATGTTTAATTCGGCAGGGGGTCCGAGAATGCATTTGTTTGTAGCAACTAGATTTGCTCCTCTCCACTCAAAAGTAGAGGAATATCATAAACTTTTGTCCTTGTCAATTGAATCATTTCTTTGTTGACTTCATAAAACTTGTGAGCTCAGGGCTCAGTATGCTGCCTTGGAGAAGGAGAAGATCCAACTCCAATTGGACCTGGGAGTGACCAAGAGGAACTTGGAGCAACGGAGGCGAAGACCATGGGAGGTAAATCTTGCCGACTGAGTGCATTGTTGTTCTTTTCATCCATCCTTTGAGCCGAGTAGTTTCACTCGACCAGATGTGCCTAATGAAAACCATCAACTTCAAGAGCGACTCAAGAATGTTATTTATTTAGACACCATTAAGCAAGCCTTAGAGAAGAAGGACGAAGAACCAGCAGGAGCTCACAAAGTGGCCAAGGAGAAAACTGAAGCCGATGAAGCAAAGTTAGCTTCAGTTGGGAAGCTAGAAGAGGAAAATGCATCACTAAAGATTGTTGTTGAAGAACTTAAGAAAGAACAGGCCGAGTGGGCCAAGAAAATGGAAGATCAAGCGAGTGCCTTTGATTCTAAGAAGACGACATTGAACAACAAGGTGGACCAGCTCACCCAGAAGAGGGATGCGCTAGAAAATATCTGGGTGGCTTTGCGAAGAAGGTGTACGACATGCTTGAAGGTACCTTTATTTGGTCGAGTAAGTCTCCCTCGTGTAGAATTCTCTCAGAGCTTGGAGGAGGAGACTAATCAGATCGAAATTGATCTAGATCCCACTAGGTCGCTTGTAAAGGACGCGATGGCTCTGAATATGCCGCGAATTGAAGCCCGTCTCGAAGGTGTCCACGGGTACATCACTCGTTTGAAGGCCGCGCTGGCGAAGATTGATAAAGGATGGTGGCCTAAGGATACACTTCAGACCGATCTCGAGTCCATGATGACTTGACTCGATGAGATCCCCGGTCGAGTGCAGGCCTGGAAGAAATCTGCTGCCCGCTGCGGAGCTTACGTGGTGCTCTCACTTGTTCGTGTCCACTATAAAGATGCCAAGGAAGACAAGCTGAAGACTCTTCAGGCGGCCAACATGAAGAAGCTCCAGTTTGAAGATTTCATGGAGACTTTCATCGAGGCCGCCACTCGGATAGCTGACGACATTGACTTGGACACCTTCGTTGAGCCAGCGAGTCCCCCCAGCGCATGAAGAAAAAACCTTTTGATTTGAACTCATTTGCCTCGGAATGCGAAATGGTCTTGTAACCGTTAAACTCTTTCGGGTCTGTAGCCTGAGAACTTTTGCTTGCGTTTCTGAACTTGATGGATTTATCCGAATATTGCTTTCCAGTTTACTACCTATTCTTAGTGAACAAATATTTGAACTTAGGCAAGGGATGGCTCGCGGCTAAGTCTCTGAGTGGGAGGGATGCTCTGACTCGGAGTAATTTTTAACTTAGGCGAGAGCTGGCTCGCGGCTAAGTCTCAACTTAGGCGAGGACTGGCTCGCGGCTAAGTCTCTGATTAAGAGGGATGCTCTCACCCGGAGTAGATTTTTAACCTAGGCGAGGACTGGCTCGCGCCTAAGGCTCCAAGTGAGAGGAATGCTCTCACTCGGAGTAGGTTTTTAACTTAGGCGAGGACCGGCTCGCAGCTAGGGCTCCGAGTGGGAAGGATGCTCTCACTCGGAGTAGGTTTTGAACTTAGGCAAAAACAGGTTCGTGACTAAGCCCCCGAGTGGGAGGGATGCTCTCATTCGGAGTAGATTTTTGACTTAGGTGAGGACTGGCTTGCGGCTAAGCCCCCGAGTAGGAGGGATGCTCTCACCCGGAGTAGATTTTTAACTTAGGTGAGGTCTGGCTCATGGATAAGCCCCCGAGTGGGAGGGATGCTCTCACTCGGTGTAGATTTTTAACTTAGGCGAAAACAGGTTCGCGGCTAAGCCTCCGAGTGGG
>NC_041380.1:194390963-194455865 GCF_002162155.2 Triticum dicoccoides
CAGAGTAGGTTTTGAACTTAGGCGAAAATAGGTTCGCAGCTAAGCCCCAGAGTGGGAGGAATGCTTTCACTTGGAGTAGATTTTTAACTTAGGCGAGGTCTGGCTCGCAGCTAAGGCCCCGAGTGGGAGGGATGCTCTCACTAGGAGTAGATTTTTAACTTAGGTGAGGACTGGCTCATGGCTAAGCCCCTAACTGGGAGGGATGCTCTCACTCGGAGTAGATTTTAACTTAGGAGAAAATAGGTTCGCGACTAAGCCTCCGAGTGGGAGGGATGCTCTCACTCGGAGTAGGTTTTGAACTTAGGCGAAAACAGGTACGCGGCTAAGCCCCTGAGTGGGAGGGGTGCTCTCACTCGGAGTAGATTTTTAACTAAGGCAAAAAAAGGTTCGTGGCTAAGCCTCCGAGTGGGAGGGATGCTCTCACTCGGAGTATGTTTTGAACTTAGGCGGAAACAGGTTCGTGGCTAAGCCCCCGAGTGGGAGGGATGCTCTCACTCGGTGTAGAGTTTTAACTTAGGCGAAAAAAGGTTCGAGGCTAAGTCACCCACTGGGGGTTTTGAACATACACTTGTGGGAGAGAAATCATCATGGGACTACATGAGTCATGTCTTGATAAACAATCTAAAAGTACTCTTATTACATCTCGACAGTCTGAGTGCTAAGTATAGAATCGACAAAGAAGATATGCATTCCAGGCACGCAGCTCATCAATCTTCTTCGCGAGGTTGTAGAGGTGGTAGGCCCCGTTGTGTAGCACCTTGGTGATGATGAAGGGGCCTTCCCACGCAGGGGAAAGTTTGTGTGGTTGCTGTTGATCTACTCAGAGCATGAGATCTCCTTCTTGAAATGCTCGACCCTTGACATTCCTGGCATGGAATCGACAAAGATCTTGCTAATAAACAGTCAACCATATCAGGGCCATCTCACGCTCTTCTACTGAAAGATCAACAGCTTCCTGCCGTGCTTGCTCCACCTCAGCTTCCGAGTAAAGTTCCACTCGAGGTGCATTGTGGAAGAGATCACTAGGCAGCGCAACTTCAGCTCCATACACCTTGAAGAAAGGAGTGTAGTCAGTGGATCGGTTTGGAGTCATCCTTAAACCCCATAGGACAAATGGAAGTTACGTCACGTAGGCTCCAGCTGCATGCTCAAGGTCGCGCATGAGTCGGGGCTTCAATCCTTGAAGGATAAGGCCGTTCGCCCTCTTAGATTGACCATTCGACGGCGGGTGTGTAACAGATGCGTACCACCCAAGTGCCTTGGGTGGCGCAAAAGTTTCTGAACTCTTTTGAATCGAAGTTTGAGCCATTATCCATGATAATAATGTGTGGAACTCCATATATGAATATCAACTCTTTCAAGAACCTAATGGTTGTCCTTGAATCAAAGTAGATGAGTGAAGCCACTTCTGTCAGTCCTGAGTGGCCCAACCATGTCCAACCCCCACACAGCAAACGACTAGACGAGTGGAATGGTCTTGAGGGTAGATGCAGGCTTATGGGACATGTTTGTGTAGAACTGACACCCTTCACACCCCTGAACGATCTCCTTTGCGGCTTCATTGGCCCGCGGCCAGTACAATTTAGCTCGGTATGCTTGGGCCACAATTGTCCGAGAGGACGCTGATACGTCTCCAACGTATCTACTTTTCCAAACACTTTTGCCCTTGTTTTGGACTCCAACTTGCATGATTTGAATGGAACTAACCTGGACAGACGCTGTTTTCAACAGAATTGTCGTCGTGTTATTTTTGTGCAGAAATAAAAGTTATCGGGATGACCTAAAAATCCACGGAGACACGATTTGCAATTAATAAAAAGTATTGGCGAAAGAATCAGCATCTGGGGGCCCACCTGTCCATGAGGGTGCAGGGCGCCCCCCCTGGGACGCGCCCCTGCCTCGTGGGCCCCCTGGGACTCCATCGACCTCAACTCCAACTCTATATATTCACGTTCGGGGAGAAAAAATTCAGAGAGAAGGGTTCATCGCGTTTTATGATACGGATCCTCCGCCAAGCCCTAATCTTCCTCGGGAGGGCTGATCTGGAGTCTGTTCGGGGCTCTGGAGAGGGGAATCCGTCGCCATCGTCATCATCAACCATCCTCCATCACCAAATTCATGATGCTCACCGCCATGCATGAGTAATCCCATCGTAGGCTTGCTGGACGGTGATGGGTTGGATGAGATTTACCATGTAATCGAGTTAGTTTTGTTAGGGTTTCATCCCTAGTATCCATTATGTTCTAAGATAGATGTTGCTATGACTTTTCTATGCTTAATGCTTGTCACTAGGGCCTGAGTGCCATGATTTCAGATCTGAACCTATTATGTTTTCATGAATGTATGTGAGTTCTTGATCCTATATTGCAAGTCAATAGTCACCTACTATGTGTTATGATCCGGCAACCCCGAAGTGACAATAATCGGGACCACTCCCGGTGATTACCGTAGTTTGAGGATTTCATGTATTCACTAAGTGTTAATGCTTTGGTCCGGTACTCTATTAAAAGGAGGCCTTAATATCCCTTAGTTTCCAATAGGACCCCGCTTCCACGGGAGGGTAGGACAAAGATGTCATGCAAGTTCTTTTCCATAAGCACATATGACTATATTCGGAATACATGCCTACATTACATCGATGAACTGGAGCTAGTTCTGTGTCACCCTATGTTATAACTGTTGCATGAGGAATCACATCCGACATAATTATCCATCATTGATCCATTGCCTATGAGATTTTTGCATATTGATCTTTGCTTAGTTACTTTTCCGTTGCCACTGTTACGATTGCTACAAAAACTACTACCGTTACATTTGCCACCGTTACCGTTACTTCCATACTACTTTGCTACTAAATACTTTGCTGCAGATATTAATTCTTTAAGGTGTGCTTGAATTGACAACTCAACTGCTAATACTTGAGAATATTCTTTGGCTCCCCTTGTGTCGAATCAATAAATTTGGGTTGAATCTACCCTCAAAAACTGTTGCGATCCCCTATACTTGTGGGTTATCAAGACCATTTTCTGGCACCATTGCCAGGGAGCATAGCTCTATTCTTTGAGTCACTTGGGATTTATATCTGTTGATCACTATGAGGAACTGGAAAGATGAAAGAACCAAGATTTTCCCCTCAACTACGAGGGGAGGTAAGGAACTTCCATCTAGCTCTGCACTTGATTCTCCTTCTATTTTGAGTAAACTTGCAACACCTACACCTGTTATTGATTCTGATATGTTGCATGTTATTGATGACGCCACTTCTGCTATGCATGATGCTTATGATGAAACTACTTCTATGCTTGTTAATACTATTCCATTAGGTGAATTTCTTGATGAACAACTTGCTAGTGTTAGAGAGAATGAAATTATTGAAACAGATAATATTGATGAATGTGATGATGAAGATTCTCCCCCTAGATATGAATTACCTGATGTGCCTGAAGGTTATGTTATGGATGAAGAAACTGCTAGAGACCTTTTCGCTTGCAAAGATAGATATGATCTTAAGAAACTGTTAGCTAATCTGAAAGAAAAGTCTTTGAATGCTAGAATGACGTATGACCCTGCTTTTGCTACTTCACCTATCTGTATTTCTGATAAGGATTATTGTTTCTTTGTCGATCCCGAGTTATTTACTTTGGTTGAATCTGATCCTTTTTACGGCTATGAATCTGAAACTGTTGTGGCATATCTTACTAAATTGAATGATATAGCCACCCTATTCACTCATGACGAGAAAATTCGTTACTACTATCTCCATAAGTTATTTCCGTTCTCATTAAAGGGTGATGCTAAAACATGATTTAATTATCCTACTCTTGGTTGTGTGCATAGTCCCCAAAATATGATCTATTACTTCTCTGCTAAATATTTCCCCGCTCATAAGAAAAAGTTGCCTTAAGGGAAATATATAGTTTTGTGCAAATTGAAGAAGAGAGTCTCCCACAAGCTTGGGGGAGGCTTCTCCGATTACTTAATGCTTTGCCTGATCATCCTCTCAAGAAAAATGAAATAATTAATATCTTTTATAATGGACTAAACGATGCTTCTAGAGACCACCTGGATTGTTGTGCTGGTTGTGTTTTCAGGGAAAAAACTGTTGAGCAGGATGAATTGCTATTTGTCAGGACCCCGATTCCAAGTCACATCGATCTAGCCGGTAACACCTCATATCACTTTGCGGCCTCACGCACGGTATCCCACGGGTGTCGCCTTACCAAGGCCCGGGATCGTTTGCGCCTTTTGGCTCACGTATATGATAGTGTCGCTAGCATCCATATGATAGAGAACCCGTGTCAACATGGCTAGTCGTGAACCCAAAGCGGCACAGACCTATGGAGACAGGCATACATGAATCACATCGAGCATGTCGGTCATCAGCGAGTGATTTCGGGCTGTAGCACTGGGCTAACAGGACTCCCGGGGACCCGGGCTGTAGCAGGCTAGGCAGGACTCCGGAAGTCACCGCGTGACATTTCCCCGAAGGGACAGACATAGGAACTAAGTGAAACACATGCCGGCCAGTCAAGTGTCCTGAACAGTAGTGTTGGGCTAGCAGGACTCCGGTGAACCGGGCTGTAGCGGACTACTATGGATCGAGGAACACTAGACTACATTTCCCCATAAGAAAGGCTGCCAAGGATAAATAACTAGATTGTCAGATCCCACTCATACCAAGCATTTCAATCATACACACAATATGCCCGATATGAGTACATACAACATTGCATCACAACAAAACTCTACAACTCAAGTACTTTATTTAAAAGGCTCCAGGGAGCCATACATAACATGTTCATACAGATAGGGGTCACATGACCCGACGCTCAAGTCATACAATCATACAAGCACATGCGGAAGCAACCGGTCTGAGTACAGACACTAGAAAGAAAGAGGGCTTCTCGAAGCCTGTCTATCTACATAGGGCCCTCCATGGCCAGGATCACCACCTGGGTGGCTAGTCACTCGTCAACGTCAAGGTCTACATAAAACCCATCGGAGGGGGCAGTGTTGTCGTCTGAAAACAGTAATTAAGCAAACATGAGTACAAAGGTACTCAGCAAGTCTTACATCAGAACCTAATATACATGCTCATTCTCAAGAAGGTGGTGGGGTTATTGCAGCAAGCCAGCTTTGACTCTTGGCAAAGCTATCCTACGGAACTTCACTAGTAAAATAGTTTTCGCACACGAGTCCACTACTCACCAACACAATACTCCACCGTGGATCCTCCCTCGTCATCCTACGAGAGGGCCATCCTCGGTACTCACACTTATCTTGAGTCTTTTAGTAGTATCCATTAACTTGTCTATGAACTGTATAGGCAACCAAGTAGTCCTTTACCGCGGACGTGGCTATTCGAATAGTTTTATACCCTGCAGGGGTGTACTTCTTCATACACGCTTTCAGCACTTACCGCCGTTTACACGACATGTACTCGGCAACCTTCAAGCGGAAGCCCAGCGAGGGTGTCGGCCACGGCCTACCTAAACACTTAAGTCTCTAGTCCTGGTTTATCGCCTATCCAGGTTCCATCCATAGGGAGTCCGGCCGAGGTTTCCACATACGGCCCCGAACGATGTGAACAGGGTTCCTGAGACACCAAACGGGTGACTTGGTACACCGTGCCACGGTGTATCTACCGCAACATAGCCCACCCCTAGGGTCAGCGCTACGCACGGCCGCTAACACATAACCTACAAACACCAGAAACTATTTGCAACTCCTGGACAGAGTACTAGGGTGATTAAGAAGCCGAGAGGGTCAATTAAGGATCCCAATGCATGGTAGTAGCTGAATCTTAAATCACACATACAGATCTCAGTTCTTAGGGACGATCTCAATGAAACAACCCACCATGTACTCCTACATGGCCTCTCATCGATACCTTTACCAAAACATGTTCAACACATCCCTCATATTACCGACATAAGCATTTCCCTCTAGCCCATCACCCAGATGAACCAGACCTGACACAACTCTAAGCATAGCAGGCATAGCAAGGTAGGAATCACATACATGGTTCAATCAACTCCTACACATGCTAGTGGGTTTCATCTAGTTACTGTGGCAATGACAAGTCATGCAGAGGATAAGGGTTCAACTACCATAGCACACAGCAGTTTGAATCGTGTTGTCTTAATGCAGTAAACAAGAGCAGAAGCGGGAACATGGGTTTGTATCAGAATGATCAATGGGTTGCTTGCCTGATGGAGTGGTAGTGGGATACTGCCCTTCAGTTGGATACTCGTGAATATCCTCGGAGGCAGAACCTACCACGAAGAACACATCGGAACACAATCAACACATGACGATATGCAACAATATTATGCATGCTATGACATGGCAATATGAATGTGTCTTGGCCTAATGCAAGCTATAACAGAAATGAATCTGCTTATTTGAACCAAAGATTCAATTATTAGCTTATTAAACATGGCTTTAATAGTGCATTTCCTTATTCTGCTTAAACAGCAAGGTAAACTTGTTTTGTCATGCATGAAACCATTATAGATGGATAGATTGAATTTTTCTGATCATTTTTCATATATAAATCTTTGCATTTGGAGCTATGATTGATTTTCTATGATTTTTAGAAGTTTTGACTATTTTCTGGAATTTCCTGAATAAAAATATATCCAGAAAATGCATTACTGCGTCAGCATTGCATCATGCTGACCTCAGCAGGTCAAAGGCACCAGCCCAGGTCAAACCTGACTGGTGGGCCCCTTCTGTCAGCCTCTCAGCTAATTAACAGGATTAGATTAACACTAATTAGCTGTCAGTGGGGCCTGGGCCCACATGTCAGTGACTGATTTAATTAAAATTAGTTAAAACTAATCCTAGATTAGTTAGCAGACCGGCCCCACCTGTCATAGACTCAGGGGGGGCTACCTGGGCCCACCCAGGAGTTAAACTGGGTCAAACTCGCCGGCGACTTGACGCCGGCGAGGCCCGAGACGATGGTACGGCTCGGAAAACGCCCACAGGGCACGGGCGAGGCCGTTCTTGGGCTCGTTGGAGAGCTCTTGCAGTCGCGCATCTAGTGGTGGTGGAGGCCGGGCCTACGGTGGCCGGAGACAACGACGGCGAGCTCCAAGGCGGCGGCCGGAGTTCGGCCATGTGCGGGGTGTGGGCTGCGGCGTGCAAACGCGAAAACTAAGGCGCTAGCGAGGCACTACGCGATGCGGCAAGCATGTTGCATAGCACTGGAGGACCAAATGGTCGCCAGAGCGACGCCGGCGACAAGCTCGAGCGGAGACGAGCTTTGGCCATGGTGGAACTATGGCCTAGAGGGTGCAAATGCGTGGGAAAGAAGAGGGGAAAGGCGGCGGAGCTCACAGGGAGGTCGATGAGTAGCTTAGTGGGCTCGGGGGCGACCGGAGCGAGGCGAATCGATGAACGGTGTACGGCGGGTACCGAGGTTGAAGACGGCCCGGTGGCGGCGATGCAGGGCCTCCGGCGAATCGTGGCTCGGTGGGGAGGGCGAGGGCGTCGCGGCGGAGCTTCTGGACATGTCAGAGAGGCGAGGGGGTGACGGAGGGCACGACTACGACGGTGAGACGGTGACAGGTGTGTCGGCCATGGTGCGGGAGAGGGTGAGGGAGACGAGGGGAGAGTGAGGGAGGATGAGAGGGCGACGTGGGGGTCGCGTGGCATCCCTGGACGTCTCCAGGCGTCGGCGGAAGCAGGAGGTGGCCGGCGTGTGGCTGCGGGCGCCGGCCACGCGCTCCGCGTCCTCCGGGCGGGAGGTGGGCGACGACTGGCAAGCCAGTCGGCTGGGCGAGCACAGGTAAGGCCCAGGCGGGCTCCCTCTCTCTCTTTTTTTTGATTTGTTTCTGTTTTTTTCTATTTAACTGCTAATAATTGTGGGCTCTGTTTAGAATATTTCCAACAGCAAACATTTATTTCCAGAATTATTTGAGCATTTAAATTATTTTATAGCATTTAAATGCCCAAATTCAAATACTTATGATTTAATTCAATGACCTTCTGTTGACCTAGAAAATTGTGCACCAATTTTGCCAGAGGTTCTAACCCAAGACAAAGAGGGTGAACTTTTTAGAAGGGCATTTCAGGTTCATTGAAAATAATTTTAGTAAACCCTAGTTCTTTCCAGGGGGTGTTGGGGGTTTCTGCCTTACCCACTTCAAATTTAAGAGAAATTTAAACATGATGCACACTCTAATGCTTGAACTAGCTAGGGTGTGACAACTCACCCCCACTCAAAAGAATCTCGTCCCGAGATTTAGGATCCTCTGGAAAGAAGGTGGGGTACTCGAGTCGAAGACGATCCCTTTCCCAAGTGGCTTCTTTCTCGGAATGGTGTGACCATTGAACCTTGAGAAACTTGATATTATGACGTCGAGTGGTACGCTCGGCTTGATCAAGGATACGAACGGGATATTCCCGATATGAGAGGTTATCCTGTAGATCAAGCGTTTCGTGGTCCACTCCACGGATAGGATCCGCGAAGCAACGCCTGAGTTATGAAACATGGAAGACATCGTGAACTCTGGAAAGATGCGGAGGAGGTAGTTCCAATTGGTAGGCAACTTCTCCTCGTTTGGCAAGAATGCGAAAGGGTCCAATGTAACGAGGAGCCAATTTTCCTTTGATACCGAAACGATGGGTTCCCTTTAACGGGGTAACCCGAAGGTAAGCCTTCTCGTCGACTTCATAAGTCATAGGCTTATGTTTACGATCATATTGACTCTTTTGACGAGATTGGGCTGTTTTCAATTTCTCACGAATAACGCGAACCTGCTCTTCTGCTTCCTGAATCATATCCGGGCCAAAGAGTTGTCTTTCCCCGGTTTCTGACCAGTTAAGAGGCGTTCGACATTTTCGTCCATAGAGAACTTCGAAAGGAGCCTTGCCCAAGCTGGCTTGATAACTATTGTTATAAGCAAACTCTGCGAATGGAAGGCATTTCTCCCAACTCATTCTGAACGAGATGACAGAAGCTCGAAGCATATCTTCCAGAATTTGATTGACTCGCTCTACCTGACCACTTGATTGAGGATGGAAGGCGGTACTAAAAGAGAGACGAGTTCCCATAGCATTTTGGAAACTTTCCCAAAATCGAGAGGTGAAGAGACTCCCACGGTCTGAGTTAATTTCCAATGGATCACCATGAAGAGACACTATTCGGGAGATGTATAAATCGGCTAGATGGCTAGCGGTGATACTCTCACGAACAGGTAGGAAATGGGCTACTTTGGAAAGTCGGTCGATCACGACGAAGATGGCATTATTCCCTCTCTTGGTCCTGGGAAACCCAGTGATGAAATCCATACTGATTTTATCCCATTTCCACTCGGGAATAGCCAAAGGTTGAAGGGTGCCAGCAGGCCATTGATGCTCTGCTTTAACACGACGACAAACGTCACAATTAGCAATGTATTGAGCGATTTCTCTCTTCATCCTAGTCCACCAAAACCTCTGGCGTAGGTCTTGATACATTTTAGTACTACCGGGATGAATGGTGAGAGGGGATTCATGAGCTTCCTTAAGGATCAACTAGCGTAGATGTTGTTTCTTGGGAACCACCAAACAGTTCTCGAAGAAGACAGCACCTTGCTCATCCATGGAGAAACATTTAGCAACTCCACTAGCGATGTTTTCCTTAATTCGGGATATGCCCTTATCATACCGCTGGGCGGTTATGATTTGATCCATAAGGTTAGGTTTCGCTACCAGGGTGGATAGAAAACCTCGAGGAACAATGTAAAGATTAAGCTTACGAAATTCCTCATGGAGAAGTGGTTGACTTTGTTGTAACATCAGGTTGTTACAATAGGACTTACAGCTTAGCGCATCAGCCATGACATTGGCTTTGCCCGGGGTGTAAGTTATTCCTAAATCATAATCCGAGATCAACTCAACCCAACGTCTTTGCCTGAGATTCAAATCTGGTTGGGTGAAGATATGTTTCAAACTTTGGTGATTGTTGAAGATCTCGCAACGATTACCGAGAAGGTAATGTCGCCAAGTTTTAAGTGCATGGACTACAGCTGCAAGCTCTAGATCATGTGTGGGATAATTTTCCTCATGTGGGTGTAATTTCCGTGAAGCATAGGCAATTACCTAACGATCTTGCATGAGTATGCAACCTAGTCCTTGTCGCGAGGCGTCGCAATAGATAATAAAGTCCTTGAAGAAATCTGATGGTACCAGTACGGGAGCAGATGTCAGGCGTCTTTTCAGTTCCTGAAAACTGAACTCGCACTGTGGAGTCCACTCGAACTTTTTATCTTTCTTGAGGAGTTAAGTTAGAGGTTTAGCAACCTTGGAGAAATTCTCAACGAAGCGGCGGCAATATCTCGCTAAGCCAAGGAAGCTCCGAACTTGCTTAACCGTCTCAGGTGGAGTCCAATCAAGGACGGCTTGAACTCGCTCGGGATGACAGCAATACCCTTACCAGAGATTACATGGCCTAGATAGGTCACTTCTGGCAACCAAAATTCACACTTGGAGAATTTGGCATAAAGGCGATGCTCTCGGAGTTTCATCAATACCAGCCTTAGATGTTCGGCATGTTCCTCTTCGTTCTTGGAGTAGATGAGTATGTCATCGAGGTATACTACGATGAATTTATCCAAATACTCCATGAAGACCGAGTTCATTAACCGGGAGAAGGTGGCTGGGGCATTGGTTAAACCGAAGGACATAACGGTGTACTCATATTGGCCATAACGAGTAACAAAGGCCATTTTGGGAATGTCCCCGTTTCTGATTTTGATTTGATGGTAGCCCAACCTCAAATCCATCTTGGAGAAGATTGAGGATCCAGCGAGCTGATCATACAGATCGTTGATCCTGGGAAGCAGGTATTTGTTCTTGATGGTGACCAAATTGATAGGTCGATAATCCACAACCATTCGATCCGTTCCATCCTTCTTCTTAACAAAGAGGACGGGGCAAGCCCAAGGAGAGGAACTAGGACGGATGAAACCCTTTTTCAAGGACTCATCGAGTTGGTTCTTAAGCTCGACTAGTTCTAAGGGCGCCATCTTGTAGGGTCTTCTAGAAATTGGAACGGTTCCTGGAACAAGGTCTATCACAAACTCAACATCCCTATCAGGTGGAACACCTGGCAGTTCTTCTGGAAAGACATCCGGAAAGTCTCGGACTACCGGAACATCCTCAAGGTCTGGAAGGGGGTTGGCATTTAAGGAGTAAAGCTGGCGCTTGGCCACTCTAGTTAAGACATTGACTGTCTTGCCCGATGGGTGAGTAAGTTGAACGGTTCTAGTGGCACAATCGATCTTAGCATAATGAGCTGACATCCAGTCCATACCCAAGATGATGTTTATGTCCGTGGACTTGAGAGCTATTAATGAAGCAAGGAAGACAAGTCTATCGACAAGAATTTCATTCCCATGGCTTACTCTAGAAGTTTGCCATTTGGAACCCGGAGTTTGAATTACCGTGGAAGTGGGCATGTCACAGAATGTCGTGTTGTGCAATCGAGCATAGTTCTCGGATATAAATGAATGAGATGCTCCAGTATCGAAAAGAACAGATGTCGGATGGCAGTTAACAAGGAGCGTACCAAGGACGACGTTGGGATCCTCATGGGCCTCCTCAGCTAAAACATAGTTGACATGGCCACGGCCAGTGGTGACCGGCTTGGCGTAGAATGTCTTTCCCGCGGGCTTACCACGGCCAACAGACTTTCCAGTTTGAATGGGGTTGTTGTTCTGGGGACACTCTCGACTATAGTGACCCGGCTCTCCACACTTAAAGCATGTCACCACAGTGGCCCATGGAGCAGCATTAGCAGTGGGGCCACCATAGGGCTTGGGCGGTGCAACTTGCTGGTTGGGACGAGGCGCCTCAAAGGATGGCCTCGGGATGAAACTGGGTGGCAGTGCCGTGCTTGGAATCCACACCCGGCGCTTCTGGGTTCCAAAGTCGTATGAAGAGCCAAAATCACGGGAGTGCTTGCATGAAGCTTCATAATCAGTCTGGCCTATCTTAGCACTGATGGCTTTATTGACCAACTTCTGAAAGGATGTGCACTCGTGCAAACGGAGATCGCGGTGAAGCTCAGGGCTAAGTCCCTTGCGGAACCTTGCCTGCTTCTTAGCGTCAGTAGATACCTCTTCAGGGGCATAGCGTGCCAGATTCCCAAATTCACGACTATATGTATCCACAGTCAGTCTTCCTTGGGTGAAGTTGCAGAACTCCTCCCTCTTGCGATCCATGAGACCTTCCGGAATGTGATGCTCACGGAAAGCCTCACTGAAATCAGCCCAAGTAGTAATTTGGCCAACCGGGCGCATAGCTTCAAAGTTTTCCCACCAAAGGCTAGCAGGGCCTTCGAGGTGATAGGCAGCATAAGTAACCTTGTCGGCTTCGGCTACGTTGGCAGATTGTGAGTGATGCTGCGAAGCCAGTCATCCGCATCGAGGGGTTCGACGGAATGGTTAAACTTTGGTGGTTACAGCTTGATGAAGTCATTGATTGACACCAAGTCATTTCGCGGATGGCGTGCAGTGTTCTGTTCAATCCGCTCTAGCAGGCGGTTAGTCTCACGCTTGTTTCTTTCCGCCTCCGGCATCACTTCGGCCAGAGAAGGCGGGTGAGGCAGATTTTCACCCCTAGCTGCACTGGCTTCCCCCTGCTCCGAGGCAGCAGGGTTGCTGCGGGTGTTGACCATCCTAGGAGAAAACAAGACAATGGTTTAGATAAGGATGGCTCAAACTTAGCAAGGAGTGCAGAATGTAATGGATAACAAAGAATGCAGAGATGTTCATCCGTATGTCATGGTAATATAAAACTGCCATATATATACCAACGGTCATACACATCATACATAGTTTAGTACAAGCCCAGGCTACAGTACAACTATGATGAAAGACGTTACATCTCATCGGAGGCATTCCAAGCTCCTATACATTATTTGTCTACACCTCTGGAATTGACTACACGCCAAGTCATATTCCACAAGTCACACAGGACAGTGGAGATACAACTATTACAATACTAGTGATACTACTACTAACTCAGACAGCTCCGTAGTAGTCCTCATAGAAGTCACCTCCATAGCCTGGAAGTTCAACGTGACCATCCGGAAACAAACAGTCCTGAGGAGCCTGTGGACCATAGGGACTAGGATGAGGTCTTGGACCAACAAACGGTGGCCTACGGGGACCACGGGGTGGGGTAATGCCTCCCACATCACGCCAATCCACCATGTCTGGCAGAGCAGATCTCACAGGATACAGATCCCTTGTATCCATACATCCAGCTTGCACCGCGGGTGCAAACCGAGTCAATGTGGCCCAATGATCAGCACAGGTATTGAAAAGCTCCAGTCTCAAGGCCTGATTCTCTCGGTCCTTATCTTCGAGCATCTCAGCAGTGGTATGAGTTAATGAGTCCTCCTGAGTGGAGTCGGCATAGATAGCCTGAAGATACCCTTGCGCTCCTGGAAGTGAAGCTGGCATGTAACGGAAGTTGGTGTTCCAAAGCAGGCCAGTCCGGACTCGCATAATGGTCATCATGGAATAGGCAGCATCCTGCACAGCCATCTCAACAGTAACCCCGAGTCCACAGGAACAGTGAAGGGGCTCGATAGATCCAGGATAAGAAGGAAACATCCTGACAGTGCAGAAATATTGGCTTTGATTAAGGTCGCGGAATTGCTCTTCAACGGTGTATTCGGGATACCAACGGTAACCCATCTCGATCATTACCCGGACTAACATAGCAGTATGACCGGGCACGTCGAGGCCCGGGTCAGGCGAACCACTTGGTTTTGAGCACGGTTGGCCATCTGAAAGCACAACCACAATGCAAAGACATCAGAATTTCTAGGGAAAATTGGACAGCATAACAGTTGTAAATGCTCAGAAAAAGATTTGAGACATCCACAACAGTTCGCAATACAACTCAACAAAATCATATCAAGGTTCTGATCCAATTAGCAACATATTAAGAATAGTAGAAACTGAACTGAAACTTGTAACAACAATCCTATAAGCTACTACGGATTAGTAACACGTGAACCTGATAGAAGAAGAGAGCCTAGTCCTTAAACCACGTTGAATGAGAAGAGAATGACTCAGATCAGAGGCATAGGATAAAGGAGTAAAAGAGCCTTACGTTCCCTCCCACAATCAATTCCCCTACATATAACTAAAGCATTCCTAGACTCGACATCGACCAGTTTGGCTCAACGAACCTACAGGCAGTCGGGCTCTGATGCCAACGCTGTCAGGACCCCGATTCCAAGTCACATCGATCTAGCTGGTAACACCTCATATCACTTTGCGGCCTCACGCACGGTATCCCACGGGTGTCGCCTTACCATGGCCTGGGACCATTTGTGCCTTTTGGCTCACGTATATGATAGTGTCTCTAGCATCCATATGACAGAGAACCCGGGCCGACATGGCTAGTCATGAACCCAAAGCGGCACAGACCTATGGAGACAGGCATACATGAATCACATCGAGCATGTCGATCATCAGTGAGTGATTCCGGGCTGTAGCACTGGGCTAACAGGACTCCGGGGGACCCGGGTTGTAGCAGGCTAGGCAGGACTCCGGAAGTAACCGCGTGAAATTTCCCCGAAGGGACAGACATAGGAATGAAGTGAAACACATGCCGGCCAGTCAAGTGTCCTGAACAGTAGTGCTGGGCTAGCAGGACTCCGGTGAACCGGGCTGTACGGACTACTATGGCTCGAGGAACACTAGACTACATTCCCCATAAGAAAGGCTGCCAAGGATAAATAACTAGATTGTCGGATCCCACTCATACCAAGCATTTCAATCATACACACAATATGCCCTATATGAGTACATACAACATGGCATCACAACAAAACTCTACAACTCAAGTACTTTATTTAAAAGGCTCCAGGGAGCCACACATAACATGTTCATACAGATAGGGGTCACATGACCGGACGCTCAAGTCATACAATCATACAAGCACATGCGGAAGCAACCGGTCTGAGTACAGACACTAGAAAGAAAGAAGGCTTCTCGAAGCCTGTCTATCTACATAGGGCCCTCCTTGGCCAGGATCACCACCTGGGTGGCTAGTCACTCGTCGACGTCAAGGTCTACATAAAACCCATCGGAGGGGGCAGTGTTGTTGTCTGAAAACAGTAATTAAGCAAACATGAATACAAAGGTACTCAGCAAGTCTTACATCAGAACCTAATATACATGCTCATTCTCAAGAAGGTGGTGGGGTTATTGCAGCAAGCCAGCTTTGACTCTTGGCTAAGCTATCCTACGGAACTTCACCAGTAAAATAGTTTTCGCACACGAGTCCACTACTCACCAACACAATACTCCACCGTGGATCCTCCCTCATCATCCTACGAGAGGGCCATCCTCGGTACTCACACTTATCTTGAGTCTTTTAGTAGTATCCATTAACTTGTCTATGAACTGTATAGGCAACCAAGTAGTCCTTTACTGCGGACGCGGCTATTCGAATAGTTTTATACCCTGCAGGGGTGTCCTTCTTCATACACGCTTTCACCACTTACCGCCGTTTACATGACATGTACTCGGCAACCTTCAAGCGGAAGCCCAGCGAGGGTGTCGTCCACGGCCTACCTAAACACTTAAGTCTCTAGTCCAAGTTTATCGCCTATCCAGGTTCCATCCGTAGGGAGTCCGGCCGAGGTTTCCACATACGGCCCCAAACGATGTGAACAGGGTTCCCGAGACACCAAACGGGTGACTCAGTACACCGTGCCACGGTGTATCTACCGCAACATAGCCCACCCCTAGGGTCAGCGCTACGCACAGCCGCCAACACATAACCTACAAACACCAGAAACTATTTGCAACTCCTGGACAGAGTACTAGGGTGATTAAGAAGCCGAGAGGGTCAATTAAGGATCCCAATGCATGGTAGTAGCTGAATCTTAAATCACACATACAGATCTCAGTTCTTAGGGACGATCTCAATGAAACAACCCACCATGTACTCCTACATGGCCTCTCATCGATACCTTTACCAAAACATGTTCAACACATCCCTCATATTACCGACATAAGCATTTCACTCTAGCCCATCACCCAGATGATCCAAACCTGACACAACTCTAAGCATAGCAGGCATAGCAAGGTAGGAATCACATACATGGCTCAATCAACTCCTACACATGCTAGTGGGTTTCATCTAGTTACTGTGGCAATGACAGGTCATGCAGAGGATAAGGGTTCAACTACCGTAGCACATAGTAGTTTGAATCGTGTTGTCTTAATGCAGTAAACAAGAGCAGAAGCGAGAACATGGGTTTGTATCGGAATGATCAATGGGTTGCTTTCCTGATGGAGTGGTAGTGGGATACTGCCCTTCAGTTGGATACTCGTGAATATCCTCGGAGGCAGAACCTACCACGAAGAACACATCGGAACACAATCAACACATGACGATATGCAACAATATGATGCATGCTATGACATGGCAATATGAATGTGTCTTGGCCTAATGCAAGCTATAACAGAAAGGAATGTGCTTAATTGAATCAAAGATTCAATTATTAGCTTATTAAACATGGCTTTAATAGTGCATTTCCTTATTCTGCTTAAACAGCAAGGTAAACTTACTTTGTCATGCATGAAACCAATACAGATGGATAGATTGAATTTTTCTGATCATTTTTCATATATAAATCTTTGCATTTGGAGCTATGGTTGATTTTCTATGATTTTTAGAAGTTTTGACTATTTTCTGGAATTTCCTGAATAAAAATAAATCCAGAAAATGCATTACTGCATCAGCATTGCGTCATGCTGACCTCAGTAGGTCAAAGGCGCCAGCCCAGGTCAAACCTGACTGGTGGGCCCCTTCTGTCAGCCTCTCAGCTAATTAACAGGATTAGATTAACACTAATTAGCTGTTAGTGGGGCCAGGGCCCACATGTCAGTGACTGATTTAATTAAAATTAGTTAAAACTAATCCTAGATTAGTTAGTAGACCGGCCCCACCTGTCATAGACTCAGGGGGGGTCTACCTGGGCCCACCCAGGAGTCAAACTGGGACAAACTCGCCGGCGACTCGACACCGGCGAGGCCCGAGACGGTGGTGCGGCTCGGAAAACACCCACAGGGCACGGGCGAGGCCGTTCTTGGGCTTGTTGGAGAGCTCTTGCAGTCGCGCATCTAGTGGTGGTGGAGGCCGGGCCTACGGTGGCCGGATACGACGACGGTGAGCTCCAAGGTGGCGGCCGGAGTTCGGCCATGTGCGGGGTGTGGGCTGCGGCGTGCAAACGCGAAAACTAAGGCGCTAGCGAGGCACTACGCGATGCGGCAAGCATGTTGCATAGCACGGGAGGACCAAATGGTCGCCGGAGCGATGCCGGCGACAAGCTCGAGCGGAGACGAGCTTCGGCCATGGTGGAACTATGGCCAAGAGGGTGCAAATGCGTGGGAAAGAAGAGGGAAAAGGCGGCGGAGCTCACAGGGAGGTCGATGAGCAGCTCAGTGGGCTCGGGGGTGACCGGAGCGAGGCGAATCGATGAACGGCGTCCGGTGGGTACCGAGGTTGAATACGGCCCGATGGCGGCGATGCAGGGCCTCCGGCGAAGCGTGGCTCGGTGGGGAGGGCGACGGCATCGCGGCGGAGCTTCTGGACATGTCAGAGAGGCGAGGGGGTGACGGAGGGCGCGACTACGGTGGTGAGACGGCGACAGGTGTGTCGGCCATGGTGCGGGAGAGGGTGAGGGAGACGAGGGGAGAGTGAGGGAGATGAGAGGGGGACGTGGGGGTCGTGTGGCATCCCTGGACGTCTCCAGGCGTCGGCGAAAGCAGGAGGTGGCCGGCGTGTGGCCGTAGGCGCCGGCCACGCGCTCCGCGTCCTCCTGGCGGGAGGTGGACGACGACTGGCAAGCCAGTCGGCTGGGCCGAGCCAGGTGGCTGGGCCAGCACAGGTAAGGCCCAGGTGGGATCCCTCTCTCTCTTTTTTTGATTTGTTTCTGTTTTTTCTATTTAACTGCAACTGTTGGGCTTTAATTAAAATACTAAAACGTTTCCAAAAATCCTGAAAATAATTGTGGGATCTGTTTAGAATATTTCCAACAGCAAACATTTATTTCCAGAATTATTTTAGCATTTAAATTATTTTATAGCATTTAAATGCCCAAATTCAAATACTTATGATTTCATTCAATGACCTTCTGTTGACCTAGAAAATTGTGCACCAATTTTGCCAGAGGTTCTAACCCAAGACAAAGAGGGTGAACTTTTTAGAAGGGCATTTCAGGTTCATTGAAAATAATTTTAGTAAACCCTAGTTGTTTCCAGGGGGTGTTGGGGGTTTCTGCCTTCCCCACTTCAAATTTAAGAGAAATTTAAACATGATGCACACTCTAATGCTTGAACTAGCAAGGGTGTGACACTATTAAATAATATATTGAGTAATGATAATGATTGGACACTTCCTGAACCAACTCCTAAGCAAACCCCGAAGAAAATGGGTATTCTATTTCTCGGTCCTAAAGATATGCAAGAGCAAAGAAATCTATGAAATAAAATGGTATTAAAGCTGGAGATGTTAATAATTTACCACCTATTGAAGAAATACATGGTCTTAATAACCCGACACAGGTAGTGAAGGTAAATTCTCTCTATAGATTTGATGAAGGTGATATTCCTCGTAATATGTCTGCTAGCCAATGCTTAGATGAGTTTGATAATGTTATTGTTAAACAAGAAAACTTCAATGTTTATGTTGGTAGAAAATTGAAATGTAATGCTTATATGATTGAACACTTGAGTGATTATATGTCTAGAGTTAAAGGCGACCTTATACTTATTAGTAAACATGCTTCTATGGTTACCACTCAGGTAGAACAAGTGCTTAAACCTCAAGATGATTTGCTTAACGAATTAAATAATAAGAAAAATGATAATGTTGTTAGAGTTGTGACTAGAGGGGGTAAAATGACTCAGGAACCTTTTTATCCTGAGGGCCACCATAAGAGAGTTGAGCAATATTCGCAGAGAACTAATGTTGATGCACCTAGTCCTTCTAAGAAGAAAAAAAAGAAAAATGATAGGACTTTGCATGCTTCCAGTGAACCTGTTGTTGACACACCTGAGAATCCCAATGATATTTCTATTTCTGATGTGGAAACACAATCTGGTAATGAACATGAACCTAGTGATAATGTTAATGATGATGTTCATGTTTTTTTAAAGAATTGACAGTGGGAGAGCACTCCCATTGTGATTTATATATATCTATATAAATGGGGTGTTTACATAGACATATACAACGCCAAACACAACCAACCAACCACCACCCCTCCCCATGGCTTAGGGGAGAGGCAAACTACCAGTTCTCCACGGGGGGAACCAAGAGAGAAAAGAGCCAACAAGGATCAACCTAGCGTGTTACAAAGGTTTACAAATGAGCCTCTATGGGCCTCCTTGATTCTATATTGTAGCTGACCCAGGTCGTTTTTGAAGCGTGACAGCCAAGACCCAATGGGAGGGTCAACTCCTCGAAAGTGCTTATTATTCCTCTCCTTCCATATGCTCCACGCAGCAGTGAGAAAAACTTCCATGAAGAATGGGTCAGGCCACGAGTCTCTGTTTAATATGATGGCAGTGAGACGGTTATCAAAAGTGGGCCAATGAATGCTAAGCTTGGTCCAGCAGATCTTGCTAAAATCACAAGTGAAGATCATGTGGTCCACCGTTTCTTCAATTGGCAGCCTGCAAAGAAGGCAATTAAAATCGTCACCAATGTTGTAGTGCCTCCGTTTCAATATATTGCGTGTGTTGAGCCTGTCCACGAAAAGCAGCCATCCAAACACCTTCAACTTCATTGTAAATTTTGATTTCCACAGGTGCTTGAACATGGGATCGGCATGAGCATCTCTAAAGAAGAAAGAATAGTAATCCTTAGGTCGAAACTCAGCCGCGCCCCACACGTAGTGCCAAACATCAGTATTTGACGTGGAAGGGCAAATCTTGGTCAACGTTAGCTGCGTGTCTCGGAATTCGGCCAGCGTGGTTGGAGATACAGGGAGTTGAAAGGTTTCATGCAGATCATTGGAGGCCCAGAAGTCAGCAACCGAGATATCTTCATGCAGCGCAAAAGAGAAGGCACGTGGGTGGGAGTCATGCAGCACATCACACGCCCAAAGATCTTTCCAAAGCAAGGTGGTCCTTCCATCTACCAACTGAACATGAGAGATGCCCCTGAAGGTTGGTGTCAGTTTTAGAATATCGCGCCACCAGAAAGAGCCGGCCTGGTCCACTGCATGAGGTATTTTGTCGACATAGAGATTGTCCCATAATAGGTGAACCCAAGGCACATCCATTTTATTGTAGAATTTATGGAGGAATTTTAGGAGTAGGGCTTCATTATGTATTTTGAGATTGATCACTCCTAGCCCACCTTTATCTTTGGGATGATAGACCATGTTCCAAGCCCCAAGAGAAGAGCATTTGTCACCTTGCTCAGTTTTCTTAGTCCAGAGACAGCGTCTTCTGATTTTGTCTAGGATTTCAAGAAGCTTGGGTGGAAATTTGAGTGTACACATGGCAAATATAAGAAGAGACGTGACTGAAGCATTCAGCCAGGATAATCTACCACCGTAAGTCATCATAGCAATGGTTGACGTTAGACGCCTTTCCAATCGGCAAACAAGAGGCATGAGGTCTTGGACTGTAGGCCGAGTGGTACCCAGAGGCAGGCCAAGATAGGTGAAAGGCAGCGTGCCAACATTATAGCCAAAAACCCTTGCAAGAACATCCGCAGAGGAGGGGTCGAGGTTGATCGGAATCAAAGTGGACTTGTGAAAATTGATTTTCAAACCAATAGAGGTGGCGTAATCCGATAGGATCTCCTTGACCAAAGAAGCTTGACGGATGCATGAAGGTAGGACTATCAACGTGTCGTCGGCGCATTGAATAACGGGGTAGTCAGTTTGTCCAACACAAGGAAAGGGGAGCTCGATTTTACCTTGTCTGAAAGCGTCATTTATGGCAGACTGTAATAAATCCGTAGCGAGCACAAAAATGAGGGGGGACAAAGGGTCCCCCTGTCGGACACCATAGCGGCATTGGAGTTGGCGGCCTGGCACCCCGCTGAGAAGGACAGAAGAGCGCCCAGAGGAGAATAAGCATTCGATCCAAGAAATCCATTTGTCGTTGAAGCCCATATGACGCATAATCTGGATCATCGGGTCATGGGCAATTGTGTCAAAGGCCTTTGCAAAGTCAGGTTTGAGCAAAATGATCTGTCTGCCCGAGCTTTGACATTGGTGTAGATACTGGTAAGCCCATGCAAGGCAATCCTGGATTGTCCTCCCCTTAATGAAGCCATATTGATTGCGATGAACTAAGTCCAAAATCTTGATTGTAGCCGATCTGCTAGAAGTTTTGTAATTAGCTTGAGGCAACCGTTCAAAAGCGTGATCGGTCTATAATCATTTACTATTTCCGGGGAGTTGACTTTAGGGATTAACGTGATGATCCCATCATTGATGCTGTTAATGTCCAAGGTGCCATCATAAAATTGAGCGCAAAGGTCATAAAAATCGTGCTTAATGATAGGCCAACAAGCTTTGAGAAAAGCACCACTGAAACCGTCAGGGCTAGGTGCACGATCTGGAGGCATGTCATTAACAACTTGGTCAATTTCTTTTTGTGTGAACGGCTCAGTCAGAGCATCAAGATTATCAGATCTTCTGATGAGGTCTGGCAGAGAGATCTCAGAGGCTGAAGTGGAGCCCAGACGATTTTTGTAAGTGAGGAACAAGAGGGCCTCTTTACTAGTATGATCTTCAATTATAGCACCACTGTCATCACGTAAGCTCGCAATGTTATTCTATCTGTATCTTTCTGTTGCAATGGCTTGAAAGAACTTAGTGTTTTCAACGCCAGATTTGATCCACCTAATAGTGCAGCGTTTTTTCCAATAAAGCTTTTGGTACTGGAGGAGCCTGATCAAGTGAGTTTTTAGAATTGTTCTGAAATTAGCCTCTGGTATAGTGAGTGTGCGTTTGTTTTTAAGCTCATCAAGGTCAGCCAGTACACAATTGCAGTTAGAAATAGCAATAGAGAGGCGAGAGATGTTCTTACTCCAGTGTTTCAATGCATGTCTCAGGGCTTTGAACTTGCGGCAAAGTTTAGTGGCAGCATTCTCCAACTTAACAGGCCTTTCCCAAACATTTCGCACAACATCCATAAATCCTGGGTGAAGGATCCAATAGGACTCAAAACGGAAAATCTTACTGCGGGGAATCTTGGTCTCAATATTGACAACACAAGGGATATGATCAGAAACCGGTTTACCAAGGGGTTTCACCAAGGTTTTAGGGTAAACCGTGGTCCAGTTAAGCGAAGTAAAAAACCAGTCAATTTGCTCGAGGAGGGGGTCATTTTGCATATTACTCCAGGTGTAAGCACGGCCCTGTACTGGCATCTCAATAAGTTGTTGTTTATGTATGATGTCGTTAAAGGTGAGCATGTCTTGCATGTTTCCCCCAGGCTTGTTACGATTTTCAGGTGCACGCATATAGTTAAAATCACCGAGGAATAGCCAGTCCTGACCATTAGGAATGTTCACATCATAGAGCCAATTAGTAAAAGTATCGCGATCTTCGCCAGCGAATGGACCATAAACATTCACTATTGTCCAGGTTTGAGAGGTTTGCGTACTGACGAAAGAGGTAACTAGCGCATGCGTGTCGTTTGAAACTACTTTGCCGGAGAAAACAGAGCTTTTCCATATGGTGAGAATCCCACCCGAGGCACCACGCAAAGGAACAAAAGCAAATTGATCAAACTGACAAGGACAACAAGTTTTAACAAAAGCAGGAGTAACATCAGGCAACTTGGTCTCCTGAAGACAAACTACGGCGTAACCACTTGAGAGGATCGCATTATTAAGAGCTAAACGTTTCTTCTCAGAGTTTAAGCCTTTGATATTCCACGAGAGAACATTCCAGCAGCATAAAGAGGGCATGGCACGGAAGCAGTGTTACTGGAGAGGAGCAGAGGTGCCCTCCTCCTGATCTTGAACATCAGGAGTACCTGAAGTTGTTGGAGCAGAAACATCCGGCAGGGAGAGAAGAGCTTCAGCAGTGAGCTCAGCTTCTAGAATGGCGCACCTGTTGATGCCAATTTGTTGCAGAGTTGATAACGGGGTTGGAGGGGGGATGCCATCATCCGCAGAAGGAGCAGAGCTTAAAGATCCAAAGGAGGGAGCCAACCTGGGCTTGACCTTGGAGGTGTACCCACGAGTGTCAGTAAGCGGTGGGACCTTGAAGCCATTGTATTTGTTCGAGCGTGAGCTACGTCGAACATCCACCATGGAGAGAGGAGCAGCAGGTCGCGAGCGTCTGGGGCGGGCCCGTGGCTGAGTTGGAAGGCCAACCAAGGTATCATGGGTAGGATCAATTGCATCAGGTAGCCCAGATAGACTGTCATCAGATGCTGGCTGGAGCGTGTTGACAGTCTCAGCAGACAGTAAAGTGGCACTTTCAGACGCTGGCAGGGTTGTAAGGCTGTCCAAACTAGCAGGTTCCAGAGGGAGAG
Organism: Triticum dicoccoides; assembly: GCF_002162155.2. Classification (NCBI taxonomy): domain Eukaryota; kingdom Viridiplantae; phylum Streptophyta; class Magnoliopsida; order Poales; family Poaceae; genus Triticum; species Triticum dicoccoides. The sequence continues at coordinate 194,414,501 of NC_041380.1, forward strand.
AATTTTCCTCGACAGCAGCATTCTCAGAGCCATCCAAAATCTCTGGAACAGGGTGGATCTCTTCAATATGCACGGTTGGAGGCGCAGGCAGCACAGACAAAGGCTGTTGCATGAATCTAATGCCTGAAGAATTCGCTGTGACAAGAACTGAAAGTTCCGAGCGCGGTGAACGCAGGCCATAACCAGAGCTCCAGGGGCCGAATGTTGCAATCATCAGACGAAGCGCCTGGAAAATGAAGGTATTCAGGTTGCGGCGCGGGATTGGGTCATCCAGCAGAACAGCAAGAAGCTCATCACCTTGAGTAGAGAGGCCAAAAGAGATCCCTTGATTATGCAGAGACACCGAGATGGTCAGGGAAGCAGAAGGCACAGGAGGAGCAGGTAGCACAATCAGTGTGTGTTGCTCGATAGCAAGGTCAGAAGACTCAGAGCTTGAACTATCAGTCATGGTGATTGAATCATTCCAGGCTTGAAATGCATTGTCAGTGATATTGTTGTCAGGAACTATACCATCTTGAAATGTGAGGCCTTGAGCATGAAGCCATGCCTGGTAATTAACAAGGTGTGGGGGCATGACAAGGGGCGGGGGAGCAGGCCACGCATCCCAGGCCACATTGCCATTACCCTGAGCATTGTGGGCATTGCCCTGGCCGCCACCATTGCTAGGGGGAGGAGCACCATTCTGCACAAGCCAGTTGTGCACTTGTTGCTGATAGAGCTGTTCTGCAGTAAGGTCAGGGCCAAACAAAGGGTGAGGCTCGCCGTCAGGGGGTGGTAATTCTTCATCAGCGGGCGGAACTTCAGGTAGCAGTCCATGGCCATCAATGCTTCCAAGGATTGTGATCTGAACTGTCCAACAGTCCCTGGCACCTCCGAGTTGCCACACAACAAAAATCTTCGGGATCCAACGCAGCGGAGCACTCTAACTTTGAGCAGCATGAATCTGCGATCTTGTCTTGGATTGTACCAGGAAACAAGGGAGCCAAAACCACCCAAAGCCTTAGTGATGTAATAATCAGTTTGATAGTCATAAGGGAAGCCGAAGAACATCAACCAAACTTGAGGACCCAACGAGGTAGTACGACGGTTAAGAGCTTCATTATGGGGAATGAAAGTGACAAGCAGATCTTCCTCTTCAAGCTCAAACGTCGTGGCGACAGCCGTATCTCTCAAGAACGAGTTGATAAAGCCAAAGATTCCAATCCCAAAAGGATGATCACTGACCTCAGTAGTGAAGAGTTGCGCTTCGTGTAGGAGGGCCACGATCTGGTTGCGGATTAGAGCACGACGATGCAGAGGGACATAATGGCTCGTCTCTGCGCACGATGATGTTCATGTTAATGCTCAACCTAGCAATAACAATGATGTAGAGATTGAACTTGTTGTTGATCTTGATAACCCACAATCAAAGAATCAATGTCATGATAAGAGAGACTTCGTTGCTAGGAAGCACGGTAAAGAAAGAGAACCATGGGTTCAGAAACCCATGCCTTTTCCTCCTAAACCATCCAAGAAAAAGGATGATGAGGATTTTGAGTGCTTTGCTGAAATGATTACACCTATCTTTTTGCGCATGCGTTTGATCGATATGCTTAAAATGAATCCTTATGCTAAGTATATGAGAGATATTGTTACAAATAAAAGAAAGACACCGGAAGCTGAAATTTCCACCATGCTTTTCAATTATACTTTTAAAGGTGGAATACCTAAGAAACTAGGAGATCAAGGAGTACCAACTATACCATGCTCCATTAAAAGAAACTATGTTAAAACTGCTTTATGTGACCTTGGAGCCGGTGTTAGTGTTATGCCTCTCTCTTTATATCATAGACTTGATTTGAATAAGTTGACACCTACTGAAATATCTTCGCAAATGGCCGATAAATCAACTGCTATACCTGTCGGTATCTTTGAGGATGTGCCTGTTGTGGTTGCAAACGTTACTATTTTAATGGACTTTGTTATTCTTGATATTCCTGAGGACGATATTATGTCTATTATACTTGGTAGACCCTTTTTGAATACTGCAGGGGCTGTTATTGATTGCAACAAAGGCAATGTCACTTTTCATGTTAATGGTAATGAGCATACGGTACACTTTCTGAGGAAACAACCTCTAGTCCATAGTATCAATTCTATTGGAAAAATTTCAACAATAACTATTGGAGGTTTTGAATTCCCTCTTCCTACTGTCAAGAAGAAATATGATATTCCTATTGTTGGGGACATGCATATCCCGGTTGAGGTAACCTAGTGTTATTTGAAAATTCTCTGGTTTCATGTTATTCGGAAAGAGTTTGTTAACAAGACTTGATCAACCTTGTTAGTGGATTCCTTTTGATGAGCATGAGATGGATGAAGTTAGAAAGCACAACTCTCTGTACCCTCCTTTTACTTTCTGTTATTTAGATTAAATAAAGCAAAAATAGTATTTTTCTGTCTGTTTTCTGAATTATCCTTGCAATAAAAATACCTCGAAAATAAAAGTTATCCAAATGTCCTGAAAATGAAATATGATTTTTTGTAGAATATTTAAGAATTTCTAGTATTGAGAACACACTGGGGGGAACACCATTTGGCCACAAGGGTGCAGGGCGCGCCCACCCCCTGGGCGCGCCCCTTGCCTCGTGGACCCCGCATGGACCCCCTCCACTTATTCCAGCACCCACTCACTCCGTCTTCCTCTAGAAAAAATCCTCCCATAGCTCAAAATCGTGTTCTAGCTCATCTTGCTGCCATTTTCGATCTCTTTGCTCAAAGCTCCATTCACAAAACTGTTTTGGGAGATTGTTCTTCGGTATGTGACTCCTCCAATGGTCCAATTAGTTTTTGTTATAGTGGTTTATTTATTGCAAATTTTTGCTGCTAAGGTGACCCTATTCTTGAGCTTGCATGTCAAATTTATATGGTCAAAAGTAGTTTTAATGCATGATATAGCCTGTAGGCACTTGTGGGAGTAGTTGCTATTAATTTTGTTGAGTTTGGTTCACTTTTATTTTGAGTCACTAAAAATTTCAGAAATTTCTCAGAGAAAGAAAAATGCATAGGAAAATGTACCAAGGTGATTCCTCAAGGAAGCAAGGACCAAGGCTCGCGATACGTGAGTCGGACGATGAACCGCCGAGGGAAGCACAAGTGCGGCCTTGTGAATGGCCGTCAGAGGATTTTATGGTCCATGCAGGCATCAAGGATGAATTTGACGCGTATGTGCGTAATGCCAATCTTGAGGACTTCGTGTCAAATAAGTGCCTACAGTAGCACTACCTAACTGATTCCTTTGTGAGGAGGTTTAAATTTACATCATCGTGCAATTCTCACACTGTTTTATTTGATCTTTATGATAAATCATACACCATGGACCTAGAAGATTTTAATACTTCTTGTAAACTCCCGCAGTGGGGCAATGTTAGTGAACCTCGCAAATGTGAATATAAAGACTTTATTGCTAGTATCACTGTGGGGGAATCTAGATAAATCACACAAGCTACCATAGGGAGCATTCATTTCCCTTCCATACATTATTTTGCTCTCTTTATTTGTAGATGCATTAACGATAAAGATGAGGCTTGTCACATGTGTGTTCCAGATCTTTGTGTCCTCAAGGGGGCGGTATTAGGTGATAAACAATATAAGTTGGGGGCCAATGTTGCACAAAGGTTGCATCTTAACGGTATAAGTGGAGATTTGTTTGGTGGAATTTATGCAACTCGTGTAGATAATTATCTTGGCATACCCATACATGGAAATGATATAGAGTTGCTTCCTGTTTATCTAGATTATAATGCTATGGTTCGCCATCAATTTCTTGAGAGGAACGAACGGTTCCTCCAGTATTAACTAATCTTTGACTGACAGCGCACTATCCATGTTGCCCTCCCTGCTTTCAGAGAAAAAGGAGATATGTTATAACCAGGGAAGAGGCGGACGAGTACGAGAGGAGGACGGAGGCAACTCATCTCCAAGCTGCAGCTCTTCAGGCAGTAGCTGCTGCATCTCAGTACAACCCCAGCTATGACTTTGGATATCCACCAGGCCAGCAGTGGACATAGACCAACTTAGGCCAAAAGCCTAAGCTTGGGGGAGTACGTATTTCTGACCGACATTACATTCATGTTCGCACACTCATGCCAGTTGTCGGTGCTCATACTTTTTCATTGTACTATCCATACTAGTTTATTTTCTTTTCTAAGCCTTGTGTGTTTGAAAAACCTTAAGAAAAACCAAAAAAATTAGTTGTAGCTTTTAGCTAGTTTACTTTCCATGCCAATAGTAGTAGTAATTAAAAGAAAACCTAAAAAGATTTATCATTCTTCTTTTGCTTGTTGGGAGCTTTCCCTTGTAAATAGTTTTATTTCTTTTCTTATTCTTTGGGGGTCGAGAGGAGAAGATCATCATGAAAATGTTGAGTGGCTCTCATATGCATTATTGTTGATTTAACCAAGAGCCCATATTACCTTGTCTTCTCCCTTGTATTAAATGCTTGCAGATTACAGCTTAGTCCAATGCACGTGCACTATTATTATTATCCACACCGTTCGGCCATGCGAGTGATAGGAAATAATGACAATATATGATGGACTGATTGAGATAAGAAAAGATGGTATGAACTTGACCTATCTTGCTTTTGTAAATATAATTAGTTCATCATTCCTGATTCAGCCTATTATGAATGAAACATGTTTGCAATGACAATTAGAGATTATAATTGCTAATGCCATGCTTAATTTGCTAGGAGTTTATAATTGTTTACCTTGCGTGCCAACACGCTATTAAAATGATTGTAATGTGGTATGATAGGGTGGTATCCTCCTTTGAACAATTCGAGTGGCTTGACTTGGCACATGTTCACACATGTAGTTGAAACAAAATCAACATAGCCTCCATGATATTTATGTTCATGGTGATTTATATCCTACTCATGCTTGCACTCATTGCTAATTAATCTTAATGCATGTTCATGACTATTGTCGCTCTCTAGTTGTTCGCTTCCCAGTCTCTTTCTAGCCTTCACTTGTACTAAGTGGGAATACTGCTTGTGCATCCACTTCTAAAACCCCAAAGTTATTCCATATGATTCCACCATACCTTCCTATAAGCGGTATCTACCTGCTGTTCCAAGTAAATTTGTATGTGCCAAAGTCTAAACCTTCAAATGAAATTCTATTTTGTATGCTGGAATAGCTCATGTATCAACTAGGGCTGTCTATATCTTCCATGCTAGGTGGGTTATTCTCAGGATGAGTGGACTCCTCTCATCACTCACGAGAAAATGGCCGGTAACCGGGATGCCCGGTCCCATGCTCAAATCAAAATAATTACAAACAAAAATCCACCGGGATTGTTGTTAGTTGGAGCACCCATTGTTTCGGACAAGCCATGGATTGATGTTTGTTGGTGGTTGGGGAGTATAAACTTTACCATTCTGTTTGGGAACCGCCTATAATGTGTGTAGCATGGAAGATATCGAGATCTCTTGGTTGTTATCTTGACAATGAAAGTATGCCACTCAAAATATTATTTATCTCTGTTTCAAAACTCGAGCTTTGGCACCTCTGCAAATCCCTGCCCCCCTCTACGAAGTACCTATCTATTTACTTTTATGTTGAGTCATCATCCTCTTATTAAAAAGCACCAGTTGGATAGCACCTCTGTCATCCGCATGCATTGCTATTAATTTACATTGAGTATGACTGGATCTCTTTTACCATGAATTACAATGTCTAGTCAGTCCTCGATCTTCAGGGGTGCTCTGCATTTATGTTTTGTGGTCTTAGAAAGGGCTAGCGAGATACCATCTTCTTATATCATGTTATGATTATTTTGAGAAAGTGTTGTCATCCGAGATTTATTATTATTGCTTGCTAGTTGATTATGCCATTTATATGAGTAAATATGAGACCTAAATGTTATTGTGAATATGGTTAGTTCATAATCTTTGCTGAAAACTTGAATCCTGGCTTTACATATTTGCAACAACAAGATCAAACAGAGTTTGTAAAAGTTTTTCTTTATCACTTTCAGTTTGTCAATTGAATTTCTTGAGGACAAGCAAAGGTTTAAGTTCGGGGGAGTTGATACGTCCCCAACGTATCTACTTTTCGAAACACTTTTGCCCTTGTTTTGGACTCTAACTTGCATGATTTGAATGGAACTAACCCGGACTGACGTTGTTTTCAGCAGAATTGCCATTGTGTTATTTTTGTGCAGAAATAAAAGTTCTCGGAATGATCTGAAAATCCATGGAGACACATTTTGGAATTAATAAAAATACTAGCGAAAGAATCAGCATCAGGGGGCCCACACCCTGTCCACGAGGGTGCAGGGCGTCGCCCCCCTAGGGAGCGCCCCCTGCCTCGTGGGCCCCGTGGGACTCCACCGACCTCAACTCTAACTCTATATATTCACGTTCGGGGAGAAAAAAATCAAAGAGAAGGATTCATCGTGTTTTACAATACAGAGCCGCCGCCAAGCCCTAATCTTCCTCGGGAGGGCTGATCCAGAGTCCATTCAGGGCTCCGGAGAGGGGAATCCGTCGCCATCGTCATCATCAACCATCCTTCATCACCAATTTCATGATGCTCACCGCCGTGCGCGAGTAATACCATCGTAGGCTTGCTAGACGGTGATGGGTTGGATGAGATTTACCAAGTAATCGAGTTAGTTTTGTTAGGATTTGATCCCTAGTATCCATTATGTTCTAAGATTGATGTTGCTATGACTTTGCTATGCTTAATGCTTGTCACTAGGGCCCGAGTGCCATGATTTCAGATCTGAACCTATTATGTTTTCATGAATATATGTGAGTTCTTGATCCTATCTTGCAAGTCAATAGTCACCTACTATGTGTTATAATCTGGCAACCCCGAAGTGACAATAATCGGGACCACTCCCGGTGATGACCGTAGTTTGAGGAGTTCATGTATTCACTAAGTGTTAATGCTTTGGTACGGTACTCTATTAAAAGGAGGCCTTAATATCCCTTAGTTTCTAATAGGACCCCGCTGCCACGGGAGGGTAGCACAAAAGATGGCATGCAAGTTCTTTTCCATAAGCACGTATGACTATATTAGGAATACATGCCTACATTACATCGATGAACTGGAACTAGTTCTGTGTCACCCTATGTTATAACTGTTGCATGAGGAATCACATCCGACATAATTATCCATCATTGATCCATTGCCTACAAGCTTTTCGCATATTGATCTTTGTTAGTTACTTTTCTATTGCCATTGTTACGATTGCTACAAAAACTACTACTGTTACTTTTGCCACCGTTACCGTTACTTCCATACTACTTTGCTCCTAAATACTTTGCTGCAGATATTAAGTCTTTCAGGTGTGCTTGAATTGACAACTCAACTGCTAATACTTGAGAATATTCTTTGTCTCCCCTTGTGTCGAATCAATAAATTTGGGTTGAATAATCTACCCTCAAAAACTATTGCGATCCCCTATACTTGTGGGTTATCAAACGCATGGTGACCATAGGTCCCCGAGTGGATCTTTTCCAATATCAGTCGACCCTCTTCTAGAGAAATACATCGTTGAGCTACGCCAGTAACACTCTCTCTATAGAGGTGTCCATTTATCACTGTGAAAGCCTTGGATCCATGGACAATCTGTCGTGCTTCAACTTCATCTTCTAGACGCTCTTACCTGAGCAAATATGCGATGTAAGACATTGTCCAGTCTGGTGTAATTACTAAGATCTCCATAACCAAGTCAATGACTATTGGGACCTCGATTTCAGTCGGATCAGTAGGACTTATCGCTTGGGGAGGCTCTTCAGTGAAAGGATCCTCCTGCACTGATGGGGAATGGAGATGCTCAAGAAACATGTTGTTGGGGATAGGCTTCCGGGTGGAACCTATTTTCGCTAGATCGTCTTCGGGGAATGTGGTGAAGCTCCAAACCCTCAAACTTTTTCTCTAGCTTTCTCACTGCATTGCAATATCCTATCAAGGTAGGGTTACTGATGTCCCACTCCTTTATCACCTGATTGACCACCAAATTTGAGTCACTGTAGACCATCAGGCGACGGACGCCGGGTGAAATGGCCATACGCAGCCTATAGAGAAGTGCTTCATACTCGGCCTCATTATGGGGAGAATCAAAGTGAATCTGGAGGACATAACTGAGCCAGTCACCTCTTGGAGATACCAGAACCACTACGGCACCGGAACCATTAAGCATTTTAGATCCATCAAAGAACATGGTCCAGTGCTCCGAGTAAACCTAAGTCTGTTGTTGCTGTTCAATCCACTTGGCCAGGAAATCTGTAAGTGCTTGGGATTTGATCGTATTCTTTGCTTCAAACTTAATATCCAGAGGGAGAAGTTCAATAGCCCACTTAGCCACTCGGCCAGTTGCATCTCGATTGTTCATGATTTCAGATAATGGAGCACCACTAACGACTGAAACTGAGTGATCTTGAAAATAATGTGCAACTTTCTTTTTGTCAAGTAAATTCCATAGACAAGCTTCTGATAATAAGGATATCTTTGATTGGACGGAGTTAGAACTTTAGAGATATAGTACACTGGTCATTGAACTTTGTAGGCCTTGCCTTCTTCTTCTCGCTCCACTGTGAGCATTGTGCTGACAACTTGACCAGTGGCCGCAATGTATAAGAGTAGAGGCTCTTTGTTATTCGGAGCAGCAAGCACAGGTTGTGTGCAAAGCAGGGCTTTGAGCTCCACAAATGCTGCTTCAGCTTCGAGAGTCCACTCGAACTTATCAGACTTCTTGATCAGTCGGTAAAGAGGCAGTGCCTTTTCATCGAGAAGAGAAATGAACCGACTCAGTGCTACGAGACAACCTGTGAGCTTCTGGACGTCATGCACATGCTCAGGGCGTTTCATTCGGATGATTGCGCCAATCTTCTCGTGATTGGCATCTATCCCCCATTCGGAAAGGAGGAAATCGAGTAACCTGCCTCCAGGCACTCCGAATGTGCACTTGGATGGGTTCAGCTTGATATCGTACCTTCTCAGATTGGCAAAGGTTTCAGTGAGATCAGTCAGCAGGTTGGAACCTTTGTGTGACTTGACCACGATATCATCCATGTAATCCTCCACATTCTGACTGATCTGAGTGAGCAGGCACTTTTGAATCATGCACATGAATATGGTTCCAGCATTCTTCAGACTAAATGGCATGGTGAGATAGAAAAAACACCCAAAAGGGGTGATGTATGCTGTTTTTATTTCATTTGGCCCATACAATCGGATCTGATGGTATCTGGAATACACATCAAGAAAAGACAAGCGCTCGCATCCCGCAGTCAAATCAACTATTTGATCAATACGGGGGAGCGGAAAGTGATCTTTCGGGCAGGCCCGATTGATATGTTTGAAGTCAATGCACATGCAGAGTGAATTATCCTTCTTGGGGACCATGAAAACGTTGGCGGGCCACTCGGAGTGGTATATCTCGCGTATGAACTCAGCTGCCAGGAGCCGAGTTACTTCCTCACCAATCGCCTTCCTCTTCTCCGCAGCGGCGGAGATGTTCTTTGAGAGGTTTGGCCTTCGAGTCAACTCGCAAATGGTGCTCAGCCAATCCGCTGGGAACAACTGGCATGTCGGATGGTTTCCATGAAAAGATGTCCCAGTTCTCACGGAGGAACTGGATGAGCACGACTTCCTATTTGCTGTCGAGTGTCATTGAGATATTGGCCGAAGCGGCCGTCGGATCCTCTGGTTGAATGTGAACTTGCTTTGTTTATCTTCTGACTGAAAAGCATACTCGAAAGCCCGCTTCTTTGAGCATAGCAAATCACTCGGACCAGCATTCTTCTTGTATTCTTCCAACTCCACTGTGGCCATCTATTCATCAGCAATTTTGGATCCCTTTTGAAGACATTCCTCAGCTATCTACCTATTCCCAATGACGGTGATCACACCCTTGGGTCCGAACATCTTTAGCTTAAGGTACACATAACATGGGCGGGCCATGAAACGAGCATAAGCCGGCCGGCCCAGAATAGCATGATAGGCACTGTGGAAATCTACCACTTCAAATGTCAAGTTTTTCTTCCAAAAATTCTTTGAGTCACCAAGAACCACATCTAAAGCGATCTGACCGAGTGATTTTGCCTTCTTTCCTGGGATGACACCGTGAAACTGCATGTTACTTTCGCTGAGTCGGGACATCAGAATGCCCATCCCCTGGAGGGTTTCAGTGTAAAGAATATTCAAACCACTGCCACCATCCATGAGAACTTTGTGCAACCGAGTGCCTCTGACAACTAGATCCACTACCAAAGCCTGTCGTCCAGGGGTAGCAACATGAGCTGGGTGATCCAACTGGTCAAAGGTAATGGGTGTCTTCGACCACTTGAGGTACGTTGTAGTTGGCAGAGCAACCATGTTCACCTCTCGGTTGATGACTTTCAGTCAACTTTTGCTCTCAACATCAGCAAATATCACCAGAGTGGCGTTGACCTTTGGGCATTCTTCTGCCTTTTCTTCATCCTCATCCTTGTCGGATCCATTTTCACTCGGCTGACCTTCACGAAACTGTTGACTAAGGAGTCTGCATTATCGAGTGGTATGCTTGGATAAAATCAGGTTACCCTCCTCATCTTTCTTCGTGTGGATGGCACACGGTAGATCCAAGGCATCTTGACCAAACTGATCTCTCTTCTTCTTAGGAACCCACTACTCTTTTGGCCTACCCTTTGTACTTGCCTTGAGGATCTACCACTGCGGCTTTGGCCTGACTAGTGGCTTCAGCTTTGCGCTTCTGTTTCCGACTGGGATTCCCGCCCTCGGCGTCAGGGTCTACGGACTTTCCTTTGCCACTATGGAGTAAGTCTTCCTCTTCACCATTTACATACCGAGTGGCTATTTCCATCATTCGGTTCATGGATAAGGTACCGGATCGCCCAAACTTCAGTATCTTCTCTCTGTACCTGACACCTTCCTTGAAGGTACAAACTGCCAAGTGCTCTATTACATTTTCTATCACGTGGGGAAGCGTGGTCCAGCGCTGTATATAATCCCTCAAAGTTTCATTAGGCTTCTGGACACAGTGTTATAACTAAGTCAGCCCAGCAGGTCACTTGCAAGTGCCTTCAAATGTTTTGATAAACACTCGGGCCAAGTCTTCCCAACGGTTTATGCAGGCAGGAGCCAACTGGTTCAACCACGCCCGGGTCGAGCCTTTAAGCATCAAGGGAAAGTTCTTCATAGCCACATCATCATTGCCTCCACCAATCTACACAGCCACTCGATAATCTTCTGACCATGTATCTGGCTTCGACTCGCTAGTGAACTTACTCACTCCCGCGGCCAACCTGAAGTCGGGAGGAATCTCAGCAGCTCGAATGTCTCTACTGAAACACTCAGGCCTAGAAACAAATGCTCTGCTTCCACTCGGGTGATCCCTGTCCGAACCCTCTCGATTACCCTTGCCTCTATCAACCAGGCCCTACATGAGGACTGACCTTGCATCAAACCCAGGCTCTCGGGGGTCGACTGAAATCCTCCGCTCGTCACCGAACGGGCGCCTGTCATCATACCGCTGGGACGCGTATGAACCACCCCTTGAAGGGGGAGTAGGCACTCGACAGCGGTCGTCATGGTGATATCGAGAATCAAACTTCCCATGCCCTCATTCCAGGTACTGGTCCCGGTGATAACCACAACCTTCACCCCACGGAGGCGATCTTGGGCTATGAGCAGACTGGACCGTGTCTGCTCTAATGGACCTGCTGTGAATCCTATTGTGTGACTGAGAAACAACCGAATTCTGCTCCCCAGCCGCTCAGAGCAGCATCCAAATCTGCTCTAGGCCTCTTCCAGCCTCGGAACAAGATGGTTCTATCAAATATGCAATACGCACGGCTGCCGCAACTTTCTAGATTGGGGTGCAGTATACCTGACACTCGAGATCCGGTCGAGAACAATTGCCGCTGCCGTCAACTGGGATTTGGAGGTGGCCTGTGAGCGCGGTAATCGAGTGACTTCTGAAGATCCTCCAGGCGCGTACGTTCGGCCAGAGTGGCCACGCGCGTAGCATCCACAGCCTGAGCCTCGGCAGTCTCCCCAATGATGGGGGTCTGAAGAGCCTGCTCATTCCTGCGCTGTAGTTCTTCTCTCTGTTCTGTAGTGAGGGCTTGCGAGTAGTACTCGTCATTGCCGTGTGACCAACCACCACTTTCGCCTCCACCACGGGGAAATACTGGTGGGCCACGCTGGGGGCCAACCATGAGGACTTTTTTGGGAAACATAGCATGCAATTTCAAAAAAATTCCTATGCTCACGCGAGATCTATCTAAGAGATGCATAGCAATGAGAGGGGGAGAGTGTGTCCACATACCCTTGTAGACCAAAAGCGAAAGAATTTGACAACGCGGTTGATGTAGTCGAACTTCTTCTAGCTCCGACCGATCAAGCATCGAACGTACGACACCTTCGAGTTCTGCACACGTTCAGAGCGATACGTCCCTTGCCTTCTTGATCAAGCAAGGTGTTGAGGAAGTAGAAGAGTTCTGTTAGCATGACGGCGTGGTGACGGTGATGGTGAAGTGATCCGCGCAGGGCTTCTCCTAAGCACCGCGAGAATATGACCGGGGTTGTAAACTTTGGAGGGGGGCGCCACACACAGCTAACAATTGATGTTGTGTGTTCTAGGCGCCCCCTCCCCACATATATATAGGTGGGAGGGGGAGGAGAGGTAGCCAGGGGTGCCCTAGGGTTGGACGCCACCCCCTAGGGGCCCTGCCTTGCCCTGTGCCCCCCTTTCCATGTATGCATGAAGGGAAAGGAAAGAGGGGGGTAAGGGAAGGAAGTGCGAATCCTAATCCACACTTTCATTTCCCTTCCCCCTTTCCTTCTCCTCCTCCTATAGCCTTATAGGGCGCACTAGCACCTTGTGGGATGGTGTGTTCCTTCACAAGGCCCATATGGCCCATAGGATTGTCGGGGGTACCCAAAACACCTTCCGTTACCTGATAAGTACCTGATGCCCTCCGGAACACTTCCAGCGTCTGAATATCATCATCATATATATCAATATTTACCTCTCTGCCATTTTGAGACTCCTCGTCATGTCCGTGATCTCATCCGGGACTCCGAGCAACATTCGGTCATCAAATCACATTACTCATATAATACTAAATTGTCACCGAACATTAAGCATGCGGACCCTATGGGTTCGAGAACTATGTAGACATGACCGAGACGCCTCTCGGGTCAATAACCAATAGTGGAACCTGGATGCTCATATTGGCTCCTACATATTCTACTAAGATCTTTATCGGTTGAACCGTTATGATAACATACGTTATTCCCTTTGTCCATCGGTATGTTACTTGCCCGAGATTCGATCGTCGGTATATATATAACTAGTTCAATCTTGTTACTGGAAAGTCTCTTTACTCGTTCTGTAATACGTTATCCTGCAACTAACTCATTAGTCACTTTGCTTGCAAGGCTTCTTATGAAGTGCACTGCCGAGAGGGCCCAGATATACCTCTCTGACACTCGGAGTGACAAATCCTAATCTCGATCTATGCCAACCCAAAAATACACCTTCGGAGATACCTGTAGAGAATCTTTATAATCACCCAGTTATGTTGGGACGTTTGATAGCACACAAGGTATTCCTTCGATACCCGGGAGTTGCATAATCTCATAGTCGAAGGAATATGTATTTGACATGAAGAAAGCAATAGCAATAAAACTAAACGATCAATATGCTAAGCTAACGGGTGGGTCTTGTCCATCACATCAATCTCCTAATGATGTGATCCCATTCATCAAATGACAACACATGTGTATGGTTAGGAAACTTAACCATCTTTGATTAACGAGCTAGTCTAGTAGAGGGTTACTAGGGACATAATGTTTTGTCCATGTATCCACACATGTATCAAGTATCCGGTTAATACTATTCTAGCATGAATAATAAACATTATTCATGATATAAGGAAATATAATATAAAATTTTTATTATTGCCTCTAGGGCATATTTCCTTCAGTATCCTACTTGCACTAGAGTCAATAATCTAGTTCACATCGCCATGTGATTTAACACCAATAGTTCACATCTTTATGTGATTAGCACCCATAGTTCACATCACCATGTGACGAACACCGAAAGGCTTTACTAGAGTCAATAATCTAGTTCACATCACTATGTGATTAACACCCAAAGAGTACTAAGGTGTGATCATGTTTTGCTTGTGAGTGAAGTTCAGTCAATGGGTTTGCCACATTCAGATCCGTATGTATTTTGCAAATTTCTATGTCTGCAATACTCTGCATGGAGCTACTCTAGCTAATTGCACCCATGTTCAATACGTATCTAGATTGAGACTTAGAGTCATCTATATTAGTGTCTAAGCTTGCATCGATGTAACTCTTTACGACGAACTCTTTATCTCCTCCATAACCGAGAAACATTTCCTTAGTACTCTTGAAGGTAACTAAGGATAATTTTGACCGATGTACACTGGTCTAGTCCTGGATCACTATTGTACCCCCTTGCCAAACACATGGCAAGGTACACAACAGGTTTGGTACACAACATGGCATAATTTATACATAGTTTAAAAAACCGGACCGGACCAGCGGTCGAACCGGAAAAAACTGGAACCGGCAGCCTCAACAGTTTTTTAAGCTAATAAGACCGTTCTGCAATCATACCGAAGAAAACTGGTCAAACCAGACGGTTTTTTACAAAACCGTGAAAAAACCGGGTCATTGAACCGGGAAAACTAGGAAACTTTTTTTTGTAGAAATTGGGAGAAGTGGAATTCAATCCGAGGACATGTGAGCAGTATGCGGGGCTTGCCCACGGCCCAATAACCAACTTGGTTGTGCTACTTTGTTGTCAACTATATTGAAATAATTTTATTTGACCATTATTTCACACTATATTAGCACATATATTACTCAACATATATTATTTTATTGCTTAAAGAACCAACAATCTAACCGATGAGCTGGCGGTCCGACTGGTAAAAACCTGAACCGACAACCTTTCCGGTTCGATTTTCGCTTTAGTTTTTTAAACTATGACTTTATAGAACATATGGCTGAGGCATGGGGAATGACTTTCATTCTTTCTTTATCTTCTGCCGTGGTCGGGTTTTGAGTCTTTACTCAAATTCACACCTTACAATACAAGAAAGAACTCCTTCTTTGACTGATCCATTTTGAACTCCTTCAAAATCTTGTCAAGGTACGAACTCATTGAAAGTCTTATCAAGCGTCTTGAACTATCTTTGTAGATCTGATGCCCAATATGTAAGCAGCTCCACCGAGGTCTTTCATTGAAAAATTCTTATTCAAATATCCTTGTATGCTATCCAGAGATTCTACATCATTTTCAATCAGAAATATGTCATCCACATATAATATCACAAATGCTACAGAGCTCCCACTCACTTTCTTGTAAATACAGGCTTCACCATAAGTCTGTATAAAACCATATGCTTTGATCACCTCATCAAAGAATATATTTCAACTCCGAGATGCTTGCACGAGTCCATAGATGGATCGCTGGAGCTTGCACACTTTGTTAGCACCTTTAGGATCGACAAAACCTTCTGGTTGCATCATATACAACTCTTCTTTAAGAAATCCATTAAGGAATGCAGTTTTGACATCCATTTGCAAGATTTCATGGCCATAAAATGTGGCAATTGCTAACATGATTCGGACAGACTTAAGCATCGCTACGGGTGAGAAAGTCTCATCGTAGTCAACTCCTGGAACTTGTCGAAACCACTTTTGTGACAAGTCGAGCTTTGTAGATAGTGACATTACTGAGGGAGTCCTCGATTAGGGGGTGTCCGGATGGCCGGACTATACCTTCGGTCGGACTCCTGGACTATGAAGATACAAGATTGAAGACATCGTCCCGTGTCCGGAAGGGACTTTCCTTGGCGTGGAAGGCAAGCTTGGCGATACGGATATATAGATCTCCTACCATTGTAACCGACTTTGTATAACCCTAACCCTCTTCGGTGTCTATATAAACCGGAGGGTTTTAGTCCGTAGGACAAGATACAGAAACAACAATCATACCATAGGCTAGCTTCTAGGGTTTAGCCTCTCCGATCTCGTGGTAGATCTACTCTTGTACTACCCATATCATCAATATTAATCATGCAGGACGTAGGGTTTTACCTCCATCAAGAGGGCCCGAACCTGGGTAAAACTTCGTGTCCCTTGCCTCCTGTTACCATCCGGCCTAGACGCACAGTTCGGGACCGCCTACCCGAGATCTGCCGGTTTTGACACCGACATTGGTGCTTTCATTGAGAATTCCTCTGTGTCGTCGCCGTCAGGCTTGATGGCTCCTACGATCATCAATAGCGATGCAGTCTAGGGTGAGACCTTCCTCCTCGAACAGATCTTCGTCTTCGGCAGCTTCGCACTACGGGCCAATTCACTTGGCCATCTGGAGCAGATTGAAAGCTATGCCCCTGGCCGTCAGGTCAGATTTGGAAGTTTAAACTACACAGCTGACATCCGTGGGGACTTGATCTTCGATGGATTCGAGCCATTGCCGAGCGCGCCGCACTGTCATGACGAGCATGATCTAGCTCTGCCGCCAAACAGTGCCCTGGAGGCCGCACCCGCATCGGCTTCGACCCTTATTTCGGAGCCAACTATGCCGATCGAGGATCGGTGGTTGGACGCTGCCTCGGGGGCTGCGATCCCAACGGTGATCGAGCCGAACACCAGCCCCGCACTCCACGAGACTCGTGACTCCAAGGAGCTGGACTCCTCTCCTGACTCTGAACCCTCCGCGCCCCTACCGATCGAATCCGATTGGGCGCCGATCATGGAGTTTATTGCGGCGGACATCTTTCAGCACTCGCCTTTCGGTGATATTCTGAAAACACTAAAGTCTCTCTCTTTATCAGGAGAGCCCTGGCCGGACTACGGTCAGCAAGGTTGGGATACGGACGATGAAGAAATTCAAAGCCCACCCACCACCCACTTTGTAGCCACTGTCGACGATTTAACTGACATGCTCGACTTTGACTCCGAAGACATCGACGGTATGGACACCAATGCAGGAGACGATGAAGAACTAGTGCCTATTGGGCCCTGGAAAGCCACCTCGTCGTATGACATATACATGGTGGACACCCCAAAAGAAGGAGATGGCGATGGAACAACAGAGGATGACACCTCCAAGAAACAGCCTAAGCGCCCGCGTCAGCGGCGCCGCTCAAAATCCCGCCAGAGAAAACACGATGATTCCGGCACGGGAGATAATAATACTCCAGAGAGTGCCGAAGAAAACCCCCTCCAGCAAGATTCAGCACAGGAGGATGGAGAAGCCAGCCCTCATGAGAGAGCGGCAGACAGATAGGTCGAGGATGATAATTATACGCCTCCCTCCGAAGACGAGGCAAGCCTCGACGATGACGAATTCGTCCTGCCAGAGGATCCCGTCGAGCAAGAGCGTTTTCAACGCAGGCTTATGACCATAGCAAGAAGCCTCAAGAAAAAACAGCAACAACTTAGAGCTGATCAAGATTTGCTAGTCGACAGATGGACTGAAGTCCTTGCGGCCGAAGAGCATAAACTCGAACGCCCCTCCAAGAGCTACCAAAGCGCAGGTTGCTACCCCGATTAGAGGAGGAAGCACTTAAACCTACATCACCTGCACTTGATACGGCCGACCGGCCACCTCATGGCCGCGATAGAGAGGCCTCTCGGCCCTCCACTCAAGCCGCACCCCGTACCAAGGCACGGGAAAATGCGCCTGACCTGCGAGATATGTTGGAGGACAAGGCAAGGCAAACAAGATCGATCTACGGATCGCGTGGGCGCCCCACGACTCGAGACGGTAACCGTCACGCCGGACACAAATCCGGCAGGGCCGAACACAATAGACAAAGTTCATTGGAGCTATGTCATGATATAGCCCAGTACAGAGGTGCCGCACACCCACTATGCTTCACAGACGAAGTAATGGATCATCAAATCCCCGAGGGTTTCAAACCCGTAAACATCGAATCATATGATGGCACAACAGATCCTGCGGTATGGATCGATGATTATCTACTTCATATCCATATGGCCCGCGGCGATGATCTCCACGCCATAAAATACCTCCCACTCAAGCTTAAAGGACCAGCTCGGCATTGGCTTAACAGCTTGCCAGCAGGATCAATCAGTTGTTGGGAGGACCTGGAAGTCGCATTCCTCGACAATTTCCAGGGCACTTATGTGCGACCCCCAGACGCAGATGGCCTAAGCCACGTAATTCAGCAGCCAGATGAATCGGCCAGGCAATTCTGGACATGGTTCCTAACAAAGAAAAATCAAATAGTCAATTTTCCGGACGCAGAGGCCCTAGCAGCCTTCCAGCACAATATCCATGACGAGTGGCTTGCCCGGCACCTTGGACAGGAAAAGCCGAAATCTATGGCAGCACTCACGACACTCATGACTCGCTTTTGCGCGGGAGAAGACAGCTGGCTCGCTCGCAGCAACAATATGACCAAGAACCCTGGTAATTCGGATACCAAGGACAGTAGTGGCAGATCGCGTCGCAACAAGCAGAAGCGCCGCATTAACGGCAACAATGCTGAGGATACGACAGTTAATGCCGGATTCAGAGGCTATAAATCTGCTCAGCGGAAAAAGCCATTCAAAAGAAATCCTAGGGGCCTGTCCAGTTTGGACCAAATACTTGACCGCTTGTGCCAGATACACGGCACCCCCGAAAAGCCGGCCAATCACACCAACAGGGATTGTTGGGTGTTCAAGCAGGCAGGCAAGTTAAATGCTGAAAATACTGACAAGGGGCTGCATAGCGATGACGACGAAGAGCACCGGCCGCCGAACAACAGTGGACAGAAGGGTTTTCCCCCACAAGTGCGGACGGTGAACATGATATACGCAACCCACATCCCCAAGAGGGAGTGGAAGCATGCGTTAAGGGACGCATACGCGGTAGAGCCAGTCGCCCCAAAGTTCAACCCATGGTCCTCCTGCCCGATCACCTTTGATCGAAGGGACCATCCCACTAGCACCCGTCATGGTGGATTCGCCGCATTGGTTCTAGACCCAATTATTGATGGATTTCATCTCCCTAGAGTCCTTATGGACGGCGGCAGCAGCCTGAACCTACTTTACCAGGATACAGTGCAGAAAATGGGCATAGATCCCTCGAGGATTAAGCCCACCAAGATGACCTTTAAAGGCATAATACCAGGTGTAGAGGCCAACTGTACAGGCTCAGTCACACTTGAAGTGGTCTTCGGATCTCCGGATAATTTCCGAAGCAAGGAGTTAATCTTCGACATAGTCCCATTCTCCAGTGGCTATCACGCACTGCTCGGGCGAACCGCATTCGCCAAGTTCAATGCGGTACCGCAATACACATACCTTAAGCTCAAGATGCCAGGCCCTCGAGGAGTAATTATGGTCAATGGAAACACCAAACGCTCTCTCCGAACGGAGGAGCACACAGCAGCCCTTGCTGCGGAAGTACAAAGCAGCCTCTCCAGGCAAATCTCCAGTCCGGCCATTAAACGTCCGGACACCGTCAAGCGCGCCCGGAGTAACCTACAACAAGACCACCTGGCACGTTCCGAGCAGGCGTAGCAATGTGTCCTCAACCCCAGCCCTCGCAAAAATGTGACGCCAGTGCTTCGCGTACATAACTACGCTCTAGAAATACCATGGGTATAGGGGGAGGGGCACCATCACAGCATGCCCTAAACACGGCTTAAACCGCACCAGGGGCTGCCGATTTTTTACTTTTCTCTTACTTTCAGGACTCCATTCTTCGGAAGGCCTGTTCGGCAGTTCAATTGCCGCACAAACGATGCAAGAACCAGGGAAGCAGACAAGCCATGCCGCATTACAGAACTCCCAGGTGGTCTCTATCACGAGCAGTATACCTGTTTTGCATACCATTCCGCAGCCTGCCCCTGGAACGGACATGTTAAGTAGTCCAACCTTTTGCTTATCGCATTATTTTGTATCGTTCTGCTTTGATCGCAGCCCTTTTTAATAAACAATGCATAGCTTTTGTCTATTTTTGCATTACCTATGTTTTTACAAATATATGTTCCTTAACGACATGCTGCACCCGTACATTTTGGTACGGCCAAAATACGCTAGGGGCTTTAGTACCCCTCAATATGGTGTGAGAAGTCCGAACACTTTAACAAGTGCGGCACCCCGAACTTATAGCATTATATGCATCGGCTCCGAATCATGTCTTGGGTCAATAGTTGGGTTTGCCCGGCTCCTATGTTTTGGTGCCTTACGTTCCGCTATATCGGCTAAGGTAGCACTAGGAGAACTACTGCGATTGTGCCCCAGTTGAGCTGGGTCGAGCACCTCAGTAGAGAAAGCTAAAACTGTCTGTCATGATGAAGCGAGAGCTGGTCGCTGTTCGAGAGGTTTTTCGAGTCCCTAAAGACTTATGCCGCTTAGAGCGAGGAGTCGGCTCCGTCCGGCCAAGGCATGGATAGCGCCCCGAACTCGGTCTTCCGAATACCAGGGGCTTCGCCAAAATTTAAAATTATAGAATTCTATGGCTAAGTGAGAGTGTTCACGCATTATAGTCCGATTGCCTTGTTCGTTGTGCTGAGCGCCTCCCTCGAAGGACCCAAACATGGGAAAAAGAGCGCTCAGGTTTATCCCCGAACACCCCAGCACCAGCGGCACGGGAGCAGAAGCCGACGACTCGCCATCTCTCAGAATCGATAAACAGCCGCACAGAAGGTAATATTTTAAATTCCAACAGCATTGCTTAGCGCATATGAACAAATTTTCAGCGCACAGGACAAAACGAGCGAGTTCTACTCAAAAATTACATCCCTGGAACATTCATCCGCCACAAGGCGGGCACCCTTCAGAACATCCGTATAATAATTCTCGGGCTTGCGATGCTCCTTCCCCGGCGGTGGCCCGTCCTTCACAACCTTCTCAGCATCCAGCTTGCCCCAGTGCACCTTAGCACGGGCAAGTGCCCTACGGGAACTTTCAATGCAGACGGAGCGCTTGATGACTTCGAGCCTTGGACAGGCCCCCACCAACCGCTGTACCAGCCCGAAATAGCTCCCAGGACTCAACATACTGAGACCAGAACACCTTCTCTGTCGAGCTGCCCTCCTCGGCTCAATAGAATGCGGCGGCATCGGCCACGCTACGGGGAAGATCTGCGAACGCTCCTGGAGAGCTCCGGATTCAGGTAAGTAACAAGTAACTCACGTTTATGTGTTTGCTTTGCAAAGAGAATGCCTTACCCGCTGGTATCTTTTTCACCGCATCCAACTCCTGGAGGGTCTTCTCGGATTCGGCCTTGGCAGACTTGGCATTTTCAATAGCCGCCGCGAGCTCGGACGCTCTCGTCTTTGAGTCAAGCTCCAAACTCTCATGTTTTTTCATGAGAACGTGAAGCTCTTGCTGCACCTTGCCAACCTGGGCCTCATACTTCTCCCGCTCGGTGCGCTCCGTGGCCGCCCTCTTCTTGGCCTCGAGCAGCGCTTGCTTAAGGGTCACCACCTCAGACGTGGCCCCTACAATAGCCACGATAATCCTGTCATTTTTTGCAATTGCACCTTTATATATATATATATATATTTAAACAAGGTATTTCTTACCTTCCTTGTCCTTGAGCTGCTTCTTGGCACGCCCGAGCTCTTGCTCGGACTGCTTGAGGTTCTGCTTTAGCGTGTCCACTTCCGCAGTCAGTACGGCGGACGCCAGCAGAGAAGCCTGCATACGCATATTGAATCTTTTTTGTTAGACTCCTGCGAATTTAATTTGATCCTCTATTCGGCTTTTCTTCCCAAACGCCAAACAGAGCATCAGGGGCTACTGTCTATGCGGTAATATTATTTACACATTCTTTACTTACCTCAAAGCCTGTTAAAAGGCTAGCACAAGCTTCAGTCAGTCCGCTCTTGGCGGATTGAACCTTCTGGACCACTGCACTCATAATAGTGCGGTGCTCCTCGTTGATGGAGGCGCCTTTGAGCACCTCCAACAGATTGTCCGGCGCCTCCGGCTGGACGGGGGTCACCGGCACGGTGGGCTGGCTCCTCTTGGAAGGAGGTCGCCCACCGGACTCTAGAACCTTTGAAGGTTCCGGAGTGGTGTCCGGCCTAGAGCCGGACTTGGAGCCCTGGGAGGTTTTATCCCCTTTACTCCTGGAGTCCGAGAGGTCTCCTTGCGGCGCCTCCAGGACCACCTCCTCCTGGCTTGGAGCCTGTTGGGACAACACTTCATCGTCATCCGTAGGGCGGGGGGAGGAAGCCGTCGGAAGCGAATTCAAATCCGATGAGTCCAGCGAACCGCTCGACGACGCGTCGAGCCGGTCTTTGGGTGGGCTACGTAAACATATTCTACATAAGGGAAAGCTATGCAATAAGGGAATACTATGAATTACTCTGGTATCCGGATACTTACGATTTCGCCAGGGGCTTGGCCCTAAGCGGCCACTCCTCTCCGCCGTCGTCGGTGTCAGTGGAGTAGTCCCGAGGAAGGGTTTTCCCCTTCTTGGACCCTTCGGCCTCCTCAGTGAGGGCGGCCTTCCTTTTCTTCTCTCCCCCCGCTGGAGGGGGAGAGGTCTCTTCTTCCTCCTCCTCGTCTTCACGGGAGGATTGCGCCTTGGAGCCGTCGGATGATGAACATGACACCTCCTGGTGCCGGGCACTTTTTCGAGTCCCCGTGGCCCTCTTCGTGGCCTTCTTCTCCGGCACCACATAGGGTGCCGGAACCAGCAGCTTCGCCAAGCGGGCATCCGCTGGGTCTTCGGGCAAAGGAGCCGGACAGTCAATCTGTCCGGACTTCGCCTACCAAACCTGTCAAAGGTAAGGGAGCTTAGATCCCGCATAGAGTTAAACTATTAAAAACTAATACCCTGTAAAAGGCACAAACAACTTACCGCGCCAGCGTGATGCTGCGCGCTGAATCCGCGATCCTCGGTAGCAGATGCGGGAGCCTCGGCGCCCTTGAAAAGCACCTTCTAGACATCTTCATATGTCGTGTCGAAGAGCCTGTTCAGAGTTTGGTGATGCGCCGGGTTGAACTCCCACAGATTGAAGGCCCGTTGTTGACACGGGAGGATCCGGCGGATGAGCATGACCTGGACTACGTTGACAAGCCTGAGCTGCTTGTCCACAAGGGTTTGGATGCATGTTTGCAGTCCAGTCACCTCTCCTTTGTTGCCCCAGGACAGGCCCGTCTCTTTCCAGGACGTGAGCCGCATTGGGGGTCCGGACCGGAACGCGGGGGCTGCGACCCACTCAGGGTCGCGCGGCTCGGTGATGTAAAACCACCCCGATTGCCACCCCTTCAGGGTCTCCACAAAGGAGCCCTCGAGCCATAAGACGTTGGGCATCTTGCACACCATGGCGCCTCCGCACTCCGCCTGGTTGCCGCGCACCACCTTCGGCTTAACATTGGAAGTCTTGAGCCAAAGGCCGAAATGGGGGTGGATGCAGAGGAAAGCCTCGCACACGACGATAAACGCCGAGATGTTGAGGATGAAATTCGGGGCCAGATCATGGAAATCCAGGCCGTAGTAGAACATGAGTCCCCGGACGAATGTGTGGATAGGAAAGCTCAGTCCGCGGAGGAGGTGGGGAAGGAACACTACCCTCTCATGGGGCCTTGGGGTGGGGAGGAGCTGCCCCTCTTCGGGAAGCCAGTGCACGATGTCGTTAGACAAGTATCCGGCCTTCCCCAGTTTTTTGATGTGTCCCTCTGTGACGGAGGAGACCATCCACTTGCCTCCCGCTCCGGACATGGCTGGAGAAGGCTGAGGTAGGGAGTGCGGATTTGGGCGCTGGAGCTTGAGTGCGCGAAAATGGATAGGCAAAGGAGGAAGAAGGCGTAGGTGAAAAGGTGGATCCTTATCCCCTTATATGGGTGGACGCAACTACGTGTCCCCACCAGCCTGGTAAAACTCGCTTATCTCCAAGCGCCGTAATCAATGGCGCGGTTGGGTTACCCACGCCCGTATTGATGAGAATCCCAGAATAGGGGGACACGATCTCTGCTTTAACAAGACGTGCCAAGGAAACCGCCTCGCATGACGCGCTGAGAGCCGGACACTATCTTTGTGTTCAAAATCTTCTATGAAGTACTTGGAGGAGGAACCCGCGTTGCAATGCCGAAGACAAACTGCGCGCTGGACTCATTGTCATTGAAGCCTGGTTCAGGGGCTACTGAGGGAGTCCTGGATTAGGGGGTGTCCGGATGGCCGGACTATACCTTCAGTCGGACTCCTGGACTATGAAGATACAAGATTGAAGACTTCGTCCCGTGTCCGGAAGGGACTTTCCTTGGCGTGGAAGGCAAGCTTGGCGATACGGATATATAGATCTCCTACCATTGTAACCGACTTTGTGTAACCCTAACCCTCTCCGGTGTCTATATAAACCGGAGGGTTTTAGTCCGTAGGACAAGATACAGAACAACAATCATACCATAGGCTAGCTTCTAGGGTTTAGCTTCTCTGATCTTGTGGTAGATCTACTCTTGTACTACCCATATCATCAATATTAATCAAGCAGGATGTAGGGTTTTACCTACATCAAGAGGGCCCGAACCTGGGTAAAACTTCGTGTCCCTTGCCTCCTGTTACCGTCTGGCCTAGACGCACAGTTCGGGACCCCCTACCCGAGATCCGCCGGTTTTGACACCGACAATTACCATCAGCATCAGTCTTCTTCTTGAAGATCCAGTTATTCTCAATGGATTGCCGATCATCGGGCAAGTCCACCAAAGTCCATACTTTGTTCTCATACATGGATCCTATCTCGGATTTCATGGCCTTAAGCTATCTGTTGGAATCTGGGTTCATCATAGCTTCTTCATAGTTCATAGGTTCGCCATGGTCTAATAACATGGCTTCCAGTTCCAAGATAGGATTACTCTACCACTCTATTGCAGAACATGCTTTGTTCGACCTACGAGGTCCTGTAGTAACTTAATACGAAGTTTCATGATCATCATCATTAGATTCCTCTCTAGTTGGTGTAGGCATTACGGGAACGGATTTCACTAATGTGCTACTTTCCAAATCGAGAGAAGGTACAATTACCTCATCAAGTTCTACTTTCCTCCCACTCACTTCTTCAAGAGAAACTCCTTCTCTAGAAAGTTTCCATTCTTGGCAACAAATATTTTCCTTGAGATTTGTGGTAGAAGGTATACCCAATTGTTTCTTTAGGGTACACTATCATGACACACTTCTCCAATTTGGGTTCGAGCTTATCAGGCTGAAGCGTTTTGACATAAGTGTCGCAACCCCAAACTTTAAGAAACGACAACTTAGGTTTCTTGCCAAACCATAGTTCATACTGTGTCGTGTCAATGGATTTAGACGGTGCCTATTTAATGTGAATGCAGCTGTCTGTAATGCATAACCCCAAAATGGTAGTGGTAAATCGGTAAGAGACATCATAGATCGCACCATATCTAATAAAGTACAGTTACAACATTTGGACACACCATTACGCTGTGGTGTTCCGGGTGGCATGAGTTGTGAAACTATTCCACATTGTTTTAAATGAAGGCCAAACTCGTAACTCAAATATTCACCTTTGTGATCAGATCGTATAAACTTTATTTTCTTGTTACGATGATTCTCCAGCTCACTCTGAAATTCTTTGAACTTTTCAAATGTTTTAGACTTGTGTTTTATTAAGTAGATATACCCATACCTTCTCAAATCATCTGTGAAGGTTAGAAAATAACGATACCCGCCACGAGCCTCAACACTCATGGGACCGCATACATCGGTATGTATTATTCCCAATAAGTCATTAGCTCACTCCATTGTTCCGGAGAACATAGTTTTAGTCATCTTGCCCATGAGGCATGGTTCACAAGTATCAAATGATTCATAATCAAGTGATTCCACAAGTCCATCTGCATGGAGTTTCTTCATGCGTTTTACACCAATATGACCTACACGGCAATGCCACAAATATATTGCAGTATCATTATCAACTTTGCATCTTTTGGCATCAATATTATGAATATGTCTATCACTATGATTGAGATTCAATAAACCATTTACATTGGGTGTATGACCATAGAAGGTTTTATTCATGTAAACAGAACAACGATTATTCTCCGACTTAAATGAATAACTGTATTGCAATAAACATGATCCAATCATATCATGCTCAACACAAACACCAAATAACATTTATTTAGGTTCAACACTAATTCTGAAGGTAGAGGGGGTGTTTGATGGTGATCTTATCAACCTTGGAATCACTTCCAACACACATCATCACCTCGCAATTAACTAGTCCCTGTTCATTCTGCAACTCCTGTTTTGAGTTACTAATCTTAGCGACTGAACTAGTATCAAATACCCAGGGGCTACTACGAACACTAGTAAAGTACACATCAATAATCCGTATATCAAATATACCTTTGTTCACTTCGACATCCTTCTTATCCGTCAAATGTTTGGGGCAGTTCCATTTCAAGTGACCATTTCCTTCACAGTAGAAGCACTTAGTTTCAGGCTTGGGTCCAGCTTTGGGCTTCTTCACGGGAGTGGGAACTTGCTTGCCATTCTTCTTGAAGTTCCCTTTCTTCCCCTTTTCCCTTTTTCATGAAACTAGTGGTCTTGTTAACCATCACCACTTGATGCTCTTTCTTGATTTCTACCTTCGCCGATTTCAGCATTGCGAAGAGCTCGAGAATCATTTTCGTCATCCCTTGCGTATTATAGTTCATCGCGAAGTTCTACTAGCTTGGTGATGGTGACTAGATAATTCTGTCAATCACTATCTTATCTCAAAGATTAACTCACACTTC
Source organism: Triticum dicoccoides (assembly GCF_002162155.2). Lineage (NCBI taxonomy): Eukaryota > Viridiplantae > Streptophyta > Magnoliopsida > Poales > Poaceae > Triticum > Triticum dicoccoides. The sequence goes on from NC_041380.1 coordinate 194,441,287, forward strand.
ATTCAAGCGATTGTAGTACCCAGACATTTTGAGCACATGCTCACTGGCTGAGCTATTCTCCTCCATCCTATAGAAAAAGTACTTGTCAGAGGTCTCATACCTCTCGACACGGACATGAGTCTGAAATACCAATTTCAGCTCTTGGAACATCTCATATGCTCCATGGCATTCAAAACATTTCTGAAGTCCCGGTTCTATGCAAAGCATGGCGTACTAAACTATTAACTAGTCATCATATCGAGCTTGCAAAATGTTCATAATGTGTGCATCTGCTCCTGCGACAAGTACGTCACCTAGTGGTACATCAAGGACATAATTCTTCTGTGCAGCACTGAGGATAATCATCAGATCATGGATCCATTCCGCATCATTATTACTATCATCTTTCAACTTATTCTCTAGGAACAAATCAAAAATATATAGGAGTTATATCGTGAGCTATTGATCTACAACATAGATATGCAAATACTATCAGGACTAAGTTCATGATAAATTAACTTCAATTAATGAAATTACTTAAGAACTCCCACTTAGATAGACATCACTCAAGTCATCTAAATGATACGTGATCCAAATCAACTAAACCATGTCCGATCATCACGTGAGATGGAGTAGTCATCAATGGTGAACATCTTTATGTTGATCATATCTACTATATGATTCACGTTCGACCTTTCGGTCTCCAGTGTTCCGAGGCCATGTGTGTACATGCCAGGCTTGTTGTCAAGTTTAACCCGAGTATGCCGCATGTGCAAAACTGTCTTGCACCTGTTGTATGTTAATGTAGAGTCTATCACACCCGATCATCACGTGGTGTCTCAACACGACGAATTATCGCAACAGTGCATACTCAAGGAGAACACTTATACCTTGAAATTTTGTTAAGGGATCATCTTATAATGATACCGCCGTACTAAGGAGAATAAGATGCATAAAATATAAACATCACATGCAATCAGAATATGTGACATGATATGGCCATCATCATCTTGTGCTTTTGATCTCCATCTCCAAAGCATCGTCATGATCTCCATCGTCACTGGGTCGACACCTTGATCTCCATCGTAGCGTCATGGTCATCTCGCAAACTACTGCTTCTACAACTATCGCTAACGCATAGTGATAAAGTAAAGCAATTACATGGAATTTACATTTCATACAATAAAGAGACAACCATAAGGCTCCTGCCGGTTGCCAGTACCTTTTACAAAACATGATCATCTCATAAAATAACATATATCACAACATGCTTGACCATATCACATCACAACATGCCCTGCAAAAGCAAGTTAGACGTCCTCTACTTTGTTGTTGCAAGTTTTACGTGGCTGCTACGGGCTTCTAGCAAGAACCGTTCTTACCTAAGTATCAAAACCACAACGGTGTTTCGTCAACTTTTCTATTTTAACCTTCTTCAAGGACTGGCCGCGGTCAAATTTGATTCAACTAAAAACAGACACCCGCCAGCCACCTTTATGTAAAACTAGTTGCATGTCTGTCGGTGGAACCAGTCTCATGTGCATGGACATGTAAGGTTGGTGCGGGCCACTTCATCCCACAATACCGCCGAATCAAAATAAGACGTAGGTGGAAAGAAGTATGACTATCACCGCCCACAACTCTTTGTGTTCTACTCATGCATATCATCTATGCATAGACCTGGCTCAGATACCACCATTGGGAAGCGTAGCATGCAATTTAAAAAAAATCCTACGCTCACGCAAGATCTATCTAGGAGATTCATAGCAAAAAGAGGGGGAGAGTGTGTCCACGTACCCTCATAGACTGAAAGCGGAAGTGTTTGACAACACGGTTGATGTAGTCGAACTTCTTCTAGATCCGACCGATCAAGCACGAAACGTATGGCACCTCCGAGTTCTGCACACGTTCAGCGCGATGACGTCCCTCGCCTTCTTGATCCAGCAAGGTGTCAAGGAAGTAGATGAGTTCCATCAGCACGACGGTGTGGTGACGGTGATGGTGAAGTGATCCGCGCAGGGCTTCACCTAAGCACCGCGAGAATATGACCGGGGATTGTAAACTGTGGAGGGGGGCGCCGCACATGGCTAACAATTGATGTTGTGTGTTCTAGGCGCCCCTCCCCACATATATATAGGTGGGAGTAGGAGGAGAGGCAGCCAGGGGCACCCTAGCGTTGGCCGCCGCCCCCTAGGGGCCCTGCCTTGCCCTGCGCCCCCTTTCCATGTATGCATGAAGGGGAATGAAAGAGGGGGTGTGGGAAGGAAGTGGGAATCCTAATCCACACTTTCCTTTCCCTTCCCCCTTTTCTTCTCCTCCTTCTATAGACTTATAGGGCGCACCAACCCCTTGTGGGCTGGTGTGTTCCTTCACAAGGCACATATGGCCCATAGGATTGCCTGGGGCACCCAAAACACCTTCCGGTGACTCGATAAGTACCCGATACCCTCCGAAACACTTTCCGCGTCCACATATCATCGTCCTATGTATCCATCTTTACCTCTCGACTATGTCGAGACTCCTCGTCATGTCCATGATATCATCCGGAACTCCGATCAACATTCGGTCATCAAATCACATAACTCATATAATACTAAATCGTCATCGAACATTAAGCGTGCAGACCCTACGGGTTCGAGAACTATGTAGACATCGCCGAGACACCTCTCCGGTCAATAACCAATAGCGGAACCTCGATGCTCATATTGGCTCCTACATATTCTACGAAGATCTTTATCGGTCGAACCGTTATGACAACATATGTTATTCCCTTATTTGTCCATCAGTATGTTACTTGCCCGAGATTCGATCCTCGGTATCTATATACATAGTTTAATCTCGTTGTTGTCAAGTCTCTTTACTCATTCCGTAATACATCATCCTGCAAATAACTCATTAGTCACTTTGCTTGCAAGGCTTCTTATGATGTGCATTATCGAGAGGGCCTAGAGGTACCTCTCCGATACTCAGAGTGACAAATCCTAATCTCGATCTATGCCAACCCAAAAAATACCTTCGGAGATACCTATGGAGCATCTTTATAATCACCCAGTTACATTGTGACGTTTGATAGCACACAAGGTATTCCTCCGGTATCCGGGAGTTACATAATCTCATAGTTGAAGGAATATGTATTTGACATGAAGAAAGCAATAGCAATAAAAATGAACGAACAATATGCTAAGCTAACAGGTGGGTCTTGTTCATCAAATGACAACACATGTCTATGGTTAGAAAACTTAACCATCTTGGATTAACGAGCTAGTCTAGTAGAGGCTTACTAGGGACACAATGTTTTGTCTATGTATCCACACATGTATCAAGTTTCCGGTTAATACAATTCCAGCATGAATAATAAACATTTATCAAGGAAATATAAAATAACAACTTTATTATTGCCTCTAGGGCATATTTCCTTCACACTTCCGCCACAGAATCATTGCTTTCGCACTCGGACAGCGTATCGAATGACCAGTCGACTGATCAAACAAGCCATAAAGGGACTCATCAGGCTCGATTGCCATGGTCTGAGGAGTGGACGACTGACATACCACCGCATGCTTCACCCACCACTGGAGCTGTGAGCGAACGGACCGCTTGCGACAGCGAGAAGTGGGGAGGGAAGACGCCACTAGAGCCGACCGATACTGAGTCGACCGCTGCCGCAAGAGGACACCGCAGGCACTCGCACGGAAGTGCGCCACCCCGCGAATAGGGAGTGCCTCAACATTGAGGGGGCTTCCTGGAGCCAGGCCGAATCATCAGCGATGAAACTGAGCATGCCGAGACGGATCTCGTGGCCCAAAGACAATCCTCCATCGGAAAGCATGTCGATGAAGTTCGAAGAACGCAACCTCGCTGGAAGTCGCTTAGACGCCTGCCCCACGGTGGGCGCCAACTGTCGTGGGAACGGATCTGACGGTAGAGGTAGGGGTACGTAGGAGAGGGCAGAGCCTAGCTACGGCGAGATTGTGCACTCGTATTTATGAGTTCAGGCCCGTGTCAGAGGAGGTAACAGCCCTACATCTCGGTGCCACGGAGGCTGTATTTAGATTGGAGTGTTCAGTTACAGGGGGTGCGAACCCTTGTGCAAGTGGGCAGGGGTGGCTTATATAGAGTCCGCTGACCCCCCGCCGTCCTCAGTTACGCAAGGGTTCAATGAGAGAGTAAAAAATATGAACGTTACTGGAAACGCTCGTATTTAATGATCTTTACAATGATGGAGTGATTGCATATATGTTGCCATCCTGGAGCACAACCAGGTCTTCCGAGTGAATGACGGTGGTCAAGTGATGGGTGGAGTAACCGAGTGGATCCACTGTTGAGTGACTTGCATGTCGTGGTTATTCGAGTCGGAATCTCCTTTCAAACTTTGCAGATCTTGGAGTGTTTGTGCAGTGTTCTTGGGTAGGGCATGTAGGTCAGGCCCGAGACCCTACCCTAGGTACATGTCATCGTCAGGTGCCAGAGCTTGAAGCTTTTAAAATAGAGATGAATATAATTTCGAGCGGTATGCTTTCATTGTCAACATAACAACCAAGATATCTCACTATCTTCCATGCTAGATACATTATAGGTGGTTCCCAAACAGAATGGTAAAGTTTTTACTCCCTCTCCACCAAGAATCACACTCCATGGCTAGCCGAGTCCACGGGTACCGTCCATACCAACAACAGTCCCAGGGGGGGTTTTGTTTCATTATTATATTTTGATTTGATTGTGAGCATGGAACTGGGCATCCCGATTACCAGCCACTTTCTTGTGAATGAAAAGTGAATAAACACTCATTGTGAGAATAACCCACCTAGCATGGAAGATACTGACAACCCCCAGTCACTACATGAGCAATCCGGGCATACAAAACAGATTATTATTTGAAGGTTTAGAGTTTGGCACATGCAAATTTACTTGGAACAGCAGGTAAATACCGCATATAGGTAGGTTGGTGGACTCATATGGAACAACTTTGGGTTTAAGGAAGTGGATGCACAAGCTGTATTCCCGCTTAGTACAAGTGAAGGCTAGCAAAAGATTGAGGAGCGACCGACTAGAGATAAACAACGGTCATAAACATGCGTTGAGATTAATCAGCATTGAATACAAGCATGAGTAGCATATGAATCACCATGAACATAAATATTGTGGAGGCTATGTTGTTTTTGATTCAACTACATGCGTGAACATGTGCCAAGTCAAGCCACTTAAATCATTCAAAGGAGGATACCATTCTATCATACTACATCACAACCATTTTAAATGCATGTTGGCACACAAGACAAACCATTATCCACACCTAGATAATTAAGCATGGCATGATTAACTATAATCTCTAATTTTCATTGCCAACATGTTTCATTTATAATGGGCTAAATCAGGAACGATGAGCTAATCATATTTACAAAAAAATATGTTGAGTTTGTACCAGCTTTTCTCCATCTCAATCATTTCATCAAATATCGTCATTATTGCCTTTCACTTGCACGACCAAACGGTGCGGATAATAATAAAAGTGCACGCGCATTGGACTAAGCTGGAATCTGCAAACATTAGTTCAAAGGAGAAGACAAGGTAATATGGGCTCTTTGTTAGATCAACAATAATGCATATGAGAGCCACTCAACATTTTCATCGTGGTATTATCCTTACGACCCAAAGAAAAAAGGAAAAGAATTTCAAAGAAACACACTGAAATATTTTTGCAGTTTCTTTCTGAAGAAAGTAAAATGAAAACAAGAAAAAATATTTACACGGGAAAGCTCCCAGCAAGCATACGAAGAATGGGAAATCTTTTTGGGTTTTCTTTTAATACTACTACGTATTAAACTAGAAAGAAAAACTCAAAAGAAATAAGAAATATTTTTGGATTTAATCAAATTTTTTCAAATGCACAAGAATAAAGCAAGAAAAATAAACTAGCATGGATTATACAATGAAAAAGGATGAACACCGACAACTAGAATGAATGTGTGAACATGAATGTAATGTCTGTGAGAAATACATACTCCCCTAAGCTTAGGCTTTTGGCCTAAGTTGGTCTATGGCCACAGCTCGAAATAACCCTCTCCTCGATACTGTGGAGGGTCCTGGGGGTTCCACTGGATGGTGAGCTCCTGTGGCTCCCACTGATAAACAAGATCCCGATACGGATCAAAAACTGGTGTTGGCTCAGGTGTTGGAGGTTGTGTCAGCCTCTAGTATGCGTAAATGTCCTCGGGCATAATAGTGTACCTGCCTGAACGAATATCGAACAAAGAAGATACAAGGAAGGTAATAATATCACAAGTACCCTGACTAAATACTAGGTTATAGAGGAGCTGCTTGTCATCGTCTTTGGCAATAAAATCATGCGCTATCATACAAGCATAGTTTAAATATTTAGTGGGTAACTACATCTCCTCCTTCTCATCATGCCTAATGGGTATCTCAAAATAATTAGCGAGGCGGGAGGCTTAGACACCTCCAAAAATAGTACCCTTCCAAAGGTTTGTGTTTAACCGCCGAGAAACTATAGCGTCCAAACTAAAATTTCTATCAGCATATAAAGCATGGCGCAAAATAGCAAGGTCAGGTGAGCTAAGAGTTCCACTCTCCCCATGACCAATCAAACATCTCCTGGCAAATAATGCATAGTGACGTAAAACTGGAAAAATGTAAACTAGCAACTCTAGCTTCTGACACTCCTCTCTCTTCCCCCATAGTCGTGTCAGCGATACAATCTGCCATGTCCCTAGGACGTGGCTCACTGATGCGACCATCATAAGGTATTCTACAAACATTGCAAAAATCATATAGTATCATTTCCTTAGGCACATCATACAAGTGAAGTTCTACCATGGGAGGATCCTTCCTAGAATGAAAGTGAAAAATTTGCATGAAGGTATTAGTGAGTAGGAGGTATTGGTCACACTTATCTTGGAGGAAGGCGGTAATGCCGGCATTCTCCGCCAAATAATAGAAGTCGTCATAAATTCCCGCCTCCCTCAAGAATGTGTCGCTTGGCCACTCACACGGTTGAACCTCCGTAGCGCGAGGAATGCTGTACTTGAGCTTCTTCTTTTCCTCGTTTTCATTTCCTTCCGAATTCCAGCTCGAAGAACCCCTCAACCACCTCCTCATAGCTTTTCTTTTCTCTGAAAATTTCCAAAATTTTTAGTGACTCAAAATAGAAGTGAACCAAACTCAACAAAATTGATAGAAACTACTCCTACAAGTTTCTAGAGGCTATATCATGCAACTAAACCACTTTGTACCATATAAATTTCACATGCAAGCTCAAGAACATGGTCACCACAATAGCAAAAATTGCAATATATAAATCACTATAGCAAAAACTAATTGGACCAACCAAGGAGTCACATACCGATGAACAATCCCCCGAAACACTTTCGAAAATGGAGTTCCGAGCAAGAAGATAAAAAATGGCAGCAAAATGAGCAAGAACACGGGTTTGAGCAATGGTGTGATCCTACCTAAGTTGTGCCACCCCCAGGCGAGGCAAGCTTGGGCGGTCACTCTTGGGGACGCGCCGGGGTGCCATCCTACGCCCATCAAAACCTGGCGCCCAGCCTAGTGGCCAACGACATGGGACGTCCAAGCGGCGACCCTGGCGCAGCAATTTCAGATGCCTACGTGCCTCCCATGGTGGACCTGCAGTACACGTCAGGAGAAGGCCCCGGCCAGTTCCCCTCACCGGGCTGGGGGTCGGGGGCACATGAAGCCAAGGCTCTCCACGAGCCGCCCCAGAGCTTCACCGACATCTTCAACGACAACAACCACTGGGTACAGCCAATATGTCAGGAGAACGATTACGCTAAACATGGAACGTAGGTGAACCAAGCCAGGACACCAGCGAGGGGCCCCAAGGCAATGGCCCCACTGCCGAGGGTGGGGTTCACTGAGGGCTGTGCTGGGGGAGCCCGGAGCCAGGGTCTGCCCCACGCCACATGGAGCAAGGTGCTGCACGGAGGTAGGTCCTCTACCGGGGAAGTCGCCGGCGAGCCCTTCCCCCCGGCGGAGGGCCTGCGGTCGTCGAGGGCACCGCTAGCGTTGCCCTTGCGCCTTGGTCTTGTCCTGGTTTCCGGATGCCCCAACGGTAGTCGGGGGAGGCGCAGGGCGGGGCCCTCATCAGGCGCTATGAAGCAAGGCCCCGTGCCTATGAAGGTCTCCTCTCTTGACACTCTCACGTAATAATAAGTGGGGTTGTACACGCCCTGGAGTCTCCTAAGTGCCCCCCTCGGGCCTCACAGGAGCTCCCACTCACGTCCAAGTGGAAGCACCATGCTCTGCGCCAGCCGTCGAAACTGTCCCACAATGACCATGCCCGCGCCCAGTGGAAGCACTTAGCTCCGCACTGGTGAGAAGACAAGAAGACTAGCTAGGCGCCAGACACAACTGTTTGCTTTTGCCCTCTTTTTGTAACCCAACTTGCCATCTTTTGGAATGAGATTTGGAGTTTCTTGTATTTTTCAAAAGATAAAACAGGGGGAGTTTTTCTTGGCTCGTGGTGGTTTCTTGCTTTCCGGCTTCGTGTTTGAAGAGTGAGGCACACGCCTGCTCCCCCCCCTCCCCCGTGAGCGCCCCGCGAGCGGGAGCTGGGCGTGGCATGCGCGCGTCGAGCACGCCCAGGCCAGCCCAGGCGACACCGAGGCCCCCTCGGGGTCAAGAATGCAACTGCCACAGGACCACCGCACGCATACCTTGCAGTAGTCGGCAATCTGCTCCTCATGAGGCTCGTTTGAGTGGGCCAGTAGGCTCCTCAGGAGGGCCGAAACTTCACAAGCCCTTGGAGGGATCACCTCAGGAGAAGGGCACTTCTACAACACAGGGCCCCCTCGAGACTGAAAGTGTGTTACATAGACTAGAGGGGGGTGAATAGGCGATTTTTATAAATTCGTCACTGAGGAATTTCAAGGTGAGGATATTCCTAAGCAACGAACTACTTAGTAGTGGAATAAGTACTCAGATGCAAGCATAACAGAGTAGTAGCACATTCATCATGATGAAATGAAAAGAAGCACATAGTACAAGAAGCGTAAACATAGGATAAGCAGGATGAAGACTAATTGACTGAAGAAATTCAATTGAGGAAATTGAGAAAGTCTTCAGTCAAAGTCTTCAAATAGTAACGATCAAGTACAACAACACAATAATGAGGAAATGAAAGGGTTGAGGAAATAGAACCAGTTAGCTCAGTGAAGACAATGATTTGGTAGACCAGTTCCAACTGCTGTGACAGTCATGCGTCTAGTTGGAGCTGCTAGGTATTTAAACCTGAGGACACACAGTTCCGGACACACAGTCCCCACCGTATTCTCCTTGAGCTAAGGTCACACAGACCTCGCCCAATCACTCGTGGTAAGTCTTCAGGTGACTTCCAAACCTTCACGGACTTGGTCACTCTGCGATCCACAATTTCCTCTTGGATGCTCTAGACCATGACGCCTAACCGTCTAGAGGATGCACAGTCATCAAAGGTAACAAGAGTCAGTTCCACACAGGAACAATCTCTTTAATGATGCTCAATCACTTTGGGTTTGTAGGTGTTTGGTTTGCGGTTTTGGGTTTTTCCTCACTTGATGATTTTCGCTCAATGTCCTTGGAGGATGGGATGCTCTCAATGAAAAGTGTCAGTTTCTCGGGGAGCAGCCAACCAGGGGGGTAGCTATTTATAGCCTAGGGAGCAGCCTGCCATGATAAGACATAAATGCCCTTCAATGATATGACCGTTAGGTGGGTAGATATTTTGGGACAGCTGGCGCATAAGACAACAACGGTCTGAAATTTTGGTTGTCAAATTCCTCAGGGCTATCATGTTCCTCACTTGTAGATAATCCGCACTGGCGAATTCCTAACTGCTCAGTTAGAACAAATTCCTCAAAGAACAGAAGATCTTCGTCTCTGTCACTGAAGAAATTGACTGAACTGTATGAGATTTCCAATGGCTTCACTCGAAAGGATTAGGTAGGTGTAGGATTTTGAGATGAGCATCACTTGGAAACTTTTCCTTAGTTTTACCTCGACCCCCGTTAATAGCACGGTGTTTCCTATGAATCAAGAAAGAGAAAAATGAAACTAAACTAACAAAAGTCTTCACGCTTCATATTCCTCGCATGAATATCAAGTCTTCAGGATCACACCAATTTCTTCACTTTCAAAGTCTTCAGAAAGCCAAAGTCTTCAGATGAATACATTCATTTTTAGGGGTCAACTTTCTCTGTAAATATCAAACTCCTCATAGACTTATAGACCTTTGTAGACTCACAAACGCATTAGTCCCTTAACCTATATGTCTTCAATGCACCAAAATGACTAAGGGGCACTAAATGCACTTACAATCTCCCCCCTTTTGGCGATTGATGACAATATAGGTTAAGTTTTCAACAGGGATAATCATATGAAGTGTAAATACTGATATTGAGGAATTTGGTTGCAAGATATAGAAGAACTCCCCCTGAGGATGTGCATATGTGAGGAATTTTCTTTTGAGAAGCAATGCACATTTAAGAGTAGAATCATGGAGATCTCCCCCTATATCTTGTAATTCATACACGCATTTAACATATGAAATGAAGAATTTGAAATGCATGATGAAATATGGTGACTGATGTTATTCAGCATGCATGCATTAACATATATGAGGAAATAACATGTAGAAGAACATAGCAAAAGTATCATACCACCATCAGACTTAAGTTTACAACTCGATCCAACAAATCTTCAGAATAACGAGAGTTGTAACTTAGCAAAAAACACCCATATAGATAGACCCGCTTGAAGACTAACTCAAATTTATCCCCCTCTGTCATCGAATGACCAAAAGGGACAAAAATGAGGACTAACCCCCCTGAATAATATCATCACAAAGTCGATGGAGGAGCGCCAGCGTTGTTGGGGTCGGTTGTTGAAGTAGGGCCTACCACAGTGTCATCAAAGTCTTCATTTTCATCAGTCTCGAGCGATGAAGAATAGTAGCTGGCCACCAAGTGACGAACTTTGATCTTCTTGAATTTCTTTGAAGGTGGCTGAGACCAGTCAAAGTCCTGCTTGAAGCCCATCTGCTTAAGATCTTCTTCACCGTAGAGATGAGACAGAACAGCCCAGGTGCGATCAAATACTTCATGCAGATAGTAATGGTTCTTCTTCACAGAATTCTGCATGATTGTCATGTTCTGAAGAATTGACCCAAACTATCGTTTGACCCATTTGTGGTTGCGATCGACCTTTTGGTGAAGACTGAGGAGAAGCTCATGACCAGTAAGCACCCTTGGAGGAGTGGCTTGAGGATTTGGCTATGAAGCATTAGCGACAGAGTCATCATTGGTGGAGTAGGAAGAAGCTTTGTGAAACTGGCCATCCAATGGACGAGTGCCTTCATCTATAATAGCGGCCTTGCCCTTCTCATCAGATGAGGAAATAGGTCGTTTGAATACTTCAATTGGGGGCAAGTAGCTGACGTGATTTTGCAAATCAGCCTTGTAATGAATTGAAGACCTTGATCTGATGAACCTCATGATCCAGGGAGCATAAGGCTACAATTCAAATGGTGAAAGAGCAACATTTTCCATAGTCCTCATGAAGAAATCATGGTAGTTGATAGGAACTCCATGGATGATGTTCAATAGCAGGTTCTTCATGATGGGAATGACCTCTTATTCATTAGAGTCATGGCCCTTCATTGGACTAAGGGTCTTGGTCAAAATTCTATTAATTGTCCTTGGCACATAGAGCAATTCCTTCACGAGGAATTTGGTTCTTGGGGCTTGGCCAGGCTTCAAAGGCTTCATCAACACTTGCATGAAATGATCGGATAGCTCAGGTTCATGGTATATGAGTCTTGCACCTTCAAGGAGAGGACTAACTAAGATGGCATGAAGCAATTTAGAGGCCGGGGCTTTGTAGTGAGTGTTTTCGGCCATCCAGTCAAACACCCATGAATTCACATCTTCAGCGTGTGTCTGTGATGTGCAGCGTAGCATAGAACTGAAGAATTAGATCTTCATTCCAGTCACAGATGTCGGTGCAGAAGTTGAGCAGCCCAGCATCATGAAGAACACTATGGACTAGGGTGAAGCAGGACAGCGACTCCATATCAACATGAGGAATGTGCTCATGGTCAAGATCTTGTCTTTATCGAATAGCAGTGAAGAATATAAGTTCATCTGACTTGCTGTCCAGAAGCGCTTGCGTCGAATACTAGTAGAGTCATAGGGGTTGTAGTCAGTGAAGAAAATGTGCTCATTGAAGAACTCAGCAGCTTTGAACTTATGTTTCTTAGAGAAGGTATCCTTTGGCTTGGGCTGAGGAGTGTTAGTTAATGTCTTCACAGCCTCTGGAATCACAGTCTTCAGAGCCGCAGGCTGAGGAATTTCAGTTGCAATGTCATCAGTAGCAGCCTGGGTCTCCATTTCTTTAGCAGCATTTACATCAGCACTAGTGGCTGGAATTCCTTCAGGGATCGTAAGAAGAGAAGCTTGAGGTTCTTCAGAGCCCATGTGAATTTCTTCGGTCTGAACCAGGGACTGAGGAATTTGTTGTAGAGGAGTGAACAGTGGTGAATTGGGGTGATGACTTTCCCAGTGGTCATCATTCAGAATTGGACTGGTGCACCCAATGTCCACGTCTTCTTATTCTTCATCATTTTCTTTAATGCCTGCATCTTCAGCTGTAAACTGAGGCATGGGCGATGATACCAATGGAGTTGAAGGTATGTTATCCACTTCAATTTCTTCATCCAACTGCTCTGTCGAAGCAACAGAAGGATCTTCTTCATCTGATCCACTTGGAATTTCATAATCCTCACCAAAGGGAACAATCTCCTTTGATGCCATGCTCGACAGAGGAACAACATCGATGGGATTTTCATAAGAGCTTGTCAAAGTCTTTGCCTTCTTGGGAGCAGAAGACTCTGAGGAAGCAGATGCTTTCCTTTTCTTTACAGTTGCTCGCTCCGCAGCTTTGGTTTTCTTTGCTTCTGTTGCAGAAGGAAGGATAGGACTTGATGTTGGTGCAGGAGCAGTAGAGGAAATTGGTGCAGTTTCCTCAGGCACAACTAATGCAGTTGCCCTGGCATTGTCTGTGTCTTCGGGCGCAGCAGCAGATGCTTCAGCTGGCCTGGCTTATTCTTCAGGCGAAACACTAGAGGTTGCCCTGGCAGTTTCTTCAGCGGCTGGTATGTCTTCATCAGCCCTGGTACTTTCAGTTTCTTCAGCAGCCTAATTTTCATCAGAGGTGCTGGCATGTTCTTCAGTAGGTTGTGCAGATGCATCAGCCTGAGGAGATTCATGTTGTGTTGGGGCTGCAACATTGGAGGTGAATCCCTTCGCCATCTTGACGAATCCAACTTTGGCTCCCAACAATCTGCACGGTACGCATCAAATTCATCACTGAGTCCTTTGATCTCAGCTTGCATGGCTACAAGTTCATCAGTTGTCATTTTGAAAACATCCTTCTCCAGAAAACACTCCTTCTTGTACTGAGCTTTCTTCAGCTGCCTGGCCTTCTCAAATTTCCATTTTTCCTTGTCTATGAAGGCCGTCAGCATGTGATTCTGGCTAGGTGTGAGTTTGAAATTAGGCATCGGAGTGTTGGGGTCCTTGCGCCAGAGATCAATGTACTCAAGGATCAACTTGGGATCTAGCAGAAGAGGCACATTTGTGCCTTTGGCTCTAGCAGCCCTTTGCTGTCTTTCTTGGATGATTTCTTCTAGTTCTTCATCATCAGCCTGGTCTTCACTAGACGACACATGAAAGGCAACCTGCTTCATGTGAGTACTTGGTCTAGTGCCTCGTCCAGCAGTGGCCTTGGTCTTCAGCAAAGTTGGGCCTGTTGAGGACTGCAGAGGAGCTGAAGAACTTGTAGAGGCTCCTAAGGCAATTGAGATGCCAGTGGTCCTTTGACACGAGGTGAGGTGCACAGGTTGTAACACCCCGGATGTAATTTACTTTATATGTACTCCAACTCTTGCTGTTTCCGGCACTAAGTTATTTTATTTCCTCGGGTTCGGGTTTTTGTCTCCGTGTGTTGTTGTCGTTGTCATGCATCTCACATCATGTCATCATGTGCATTGCATTTGCATACGTGTTCGTCTCATGCATTCCGAGCTTTTTCGCCGTTGTCCGTTTTGCATTCCGGCGCTCCTATCTCCTCCGGTAGTCATTTCTACCTTCCTTTCATGTGTGGGGGTTAAACATTTCCGGATTGAACCAAGACTTGCCAAGCGGCCTTGGTTTACTACCGGTAGAACGCCTGTCAAGTTTCGTACCATTTGGACTTCGTTTGATGCTCCAACAGTTAACCGAGGGACCGAGAAGGCCTCGTGTGTGTTGCAGCCCAACACCCTTCCAATTTGGCCCAAAACCCACCAAAACTCTCACCATCATCTAGAGCGTTCGATCACGATCGCGTGGCCGAAAACCGCACCTCATTTGGACATTGCTAGCTCCCCCTATGCCTATATAAAGACCCCCCATTCGAAATCACGGTTAAAACCCTAGCCCCCCTCCTGCTCCAGCCGCCGGACAATAATCCGGACGGCCGAACGTTGTCCGCCCGCCGCAGCCGACCTACCGGGGCGCGCCATGTGGCGCCCGCGGTGCCCACAT
>NC_041380.1:194456044-194461907 GCF_002162155.2 Triticum dicoccoides
CGAGCTCCTCCACGCCGGCGAACTCACCGCCCGGCGGCTCCTGCGACCCCCGCTGCCCAACCGCGAGCGCCGCCCGCGCGCCGCCTCTCCCTCCCTCGCCGGCGCTCCGGCGAGCTCCTTCCTCCTCCCCGCTCCGGCCGACTCTTCCTTCTGTGACCTCGAAGCTCCGGCCGGCGAACCTCGATCCGCGTGCCGGATCTCAAATCTGGATTCAAAAAACCCTAGGGTTGACCTCTCCTTTTTTCTCCAAGTCCTTTTCTGTTACTTTTTCTAGCATATTTCATCATGCTATATCTCTGCATCCGTAGCTCCGTTTTGGGTGTTTAGCATATCAAAATGTTCGCCTCAGAGAGTACATCATTTCATCTCATTGCATCATTTTCATTTGAGTTCATATTGATGCCCGAAATGCTGTTGGAAGAGTGCTATTTGAGTTAATTGCCAGATCTGCTACACCAAATAGCTTTTTGTCATTTTTGCCATGATTATTGTGTGCATGATATGCCCCTGAGCTCTACATGAGTTTTGTTATGTGCTTTGTCGTCTTTATAGAGGTGCTATCCATGTATTCTTGTGATGTGTGTGGTGACTAGCACAACCTTGCAAAGTGGTGCATTCGTTAATGCTGATTTCAGGGACTTAGCAATTCCACTAAGTCCTTGATCTCTTTTTATCAATATGTCATATGTTCATGTTGTTTCCTAGTGATCCGTGCCTCTTTTGAGGATGATCAGTAAGGATGAGTTGTTAATCTTGTAGTGCTCTATCCATCCCTATCTTTGTTTGAAATTATGGAGCAACCTAGCTTGAGACAATCGAGCTCTACTTTTGCTATTTCGTAATTCCTGGCAGATTGTCTACTTGTTAGCGATTTTGCCGAGTATGTTGTTGTTGAAACATGCATGCTATGTTGTTGTTCTTTCCATGCCTAGCTTATACAATGTGTATTCTTGATGGGTGTATGCTTAGCGTGTCATGCCTTGCTCTGTAGTGAGTGCATCGAGCTCGGTAACATGCCTAGTCGTTAACAGATTTGCATGTTCCAGTTTTTCTCTAAGTCTGTAATTTGATTATGTTTTTGCCATGTTCACATGCTTGCAATTGTATTTTCTGATCCCTTTTGGCTCAAGGTCACTAAGGGACTTTTGTTAAGCTCGTTGAGTAGCTCCATGCCATGCCTTGCTTTTCCATGTTAAGTTCCTGTAGCATATAGTTTTCATGCTCCAAAGTGTGCTACCTGATCTGAAATTCCAGGCTTGTGTTAATTTCACTAAGTCCGAAACCTGTTTACCAATTGCACTTTTGCCATGCTTGTTTTAACCTGTTAATTGAGGAATTGGCCGTAGCTCAGTGTTCATCTTTTGTCAAGCATTATGAGTGAATCCCTGCCATGTATTTTGTTGCCATGTTTGAGTGTTGTAGCATAATTAACTTGATGCATTTAGATGGCTACTTGCTGTTTATCGCAGACCGGTGCCATATTTGTTTTGCTTGCCATTTCCAAACCGTATCTCCGATTCCGGTGTTCTTTATATCAATTTCAACCGAAATCACCTCACCTTTCAAGTGGCACACTTGGATTTCCAAGTTGAGTCCAGGTTCAATAATTCCTTGTAAAATCTTGCATATGCATCACATATCGCATCCCGCATAGCATACCATGTTTGCATCATGTTGTTTGAGCTTTGCACGTGGTTGATTGTGTTCCTCTGGCTTGTTTGTCGTGTTTGGGTAGAGCCGGGAGACGAGTTCGCTAATGAGGAGCCCGTTGAGTTTGCTTTCGAGGATCTAGTCAACTCTGACAACTTTGCAGGCAAGATGATCATACCCTCGAAATCACTTCTATCTTTGCTTTGATAGATGCTCGCTCTTTTGCTATGCCTACGCTACGATGCCTACCACTTGCTTATCATGCCTCCCAAATTGCCATGTCAAACCTCTAACCCACCGTGTCCTAGCAAACCGTAGATTGGCTATGTTACCGCTTTGCTCAGCCCCTCTTATAGTGTTGCTAGTTGCAGGTGAAAATTGGAGATCGTTCCTTAATGGAACATTATTTTCTTGTTGGGATATCACTATATTATCTTGTTATCTTAATGCATCTTGTTGACACCTGATTTTGGCAAGATACAGATTGCAATGAAGATGGTCTCGAGTGAATGAGTTTTCAGCATAAAAATATTCACCTCACCGAGTGGAACCACTTTGATGTTTCGGTTATATTCATTCGACTTTATCTTACGGACCGAAACTATACTCCGAGTGGCATAGTTCAATGTTCCGAGTGGTTTTTTGCCAATCACGTCTTCAAGATGACTTCGGATGAAGAAGCACTCTTAAGGAATTGTCTTCGTCTCGTCGTGGCAATCGATTTTGATATATAAATCATCTCAATCCGAGTTCATATGCAAAAGTTAGAGGCAATATACTACAGACTGAACCTCAACGGAAATATGGCGCGAGGTGCCAGACACTTGTCTGATAGGTTGCGCGAGTAATTCGGCCATCAATACGGCCTTGAATCGAAAAACCTTCAACATGGAAAAGTTTCGTCTCGTCGAGCTGATCGATTTTCATATATAATTCGTCTCAATCCGAGATCATATGAGGCTTGGAGAGACAAATCAAGATCGGGCTATGTTTTCAGTCGGAAATCCGAGTGAAAAGTTTACCATATGAGTGAAAGTTTACGGTCGAGTGAAATTTTACGGTCGAGTGAAAGTTTGCTGACCGGATGAACTTATTATTATCCAAGTGGAAATATAGTCATCCGAGTGAAAATATGATCATCTGAGTGAAATTGTCGTCCAGGTGAAAATATTCCGAGTGAAAAGATTACCAGCGGGACGAAAACTTGCCGATTGAATAAGATAGTGCCTTCCGAGTGGAAATATAGTCATCCGAGTGAATAAGATAGTGCCTTCCGAGTGGAAATATAGCCATCCGAGTGAAAGATTGTCTTCCGATTGAAAAAGTCCAATCGGACGATCCGAGTGAAAGTATCTAATATCCGAGTGGATGAGCTCAAGTCCGAGTGAAATTGAACATTGCTCGAAAGTTTATCAAAATGACCTTGGATGAAGAAGTGTTCAATACAGAAGTTGTGCATATCATCAAGACGGTAAACTTTGACTTTGGAGTCATCATCATCAGAGATAATATATAGCCTACAAATTCACTACGAGACTCGGATAATCTAGTCTACTACAAGACCGAGTCCGATATATAGCCTACAAATTCACTACGAGACTCGGATAATCCAGTCTACTGCAAGACTGAAGATAAAGATGACCTCAAAAGCTATTCAAGATGGCCTTATTTGAAAAAGTTATCAACATGAGAGTTGTTCGTATCGTCGAGGCGCACAAGTTTGATATTTGGTCCATCTCGATCGGAGATCATATGCAAGCCCGGCGGCCCGCGCAAGAAGGAAGACAAAGTTTGGGCCAGATTCAGACTGAATCCGAGTTGGAATAGAATTAGGACTCTAGGGCGTGAATTGATGTAATTTTTCTTGTAAGGAAAGCCTAGATGAATCCTTTACTTGTACAGGAAGTCCAGCCGCCTCTTATATATGTTGGGGGTGACGGCCGATTGAACAACACACAATCGAACAAATCAATATACTACTTTTTCATCTACTTTTTATCTCTCCACCGTTTTTCTATCTCGTTCTTCGTTGTTCTTCATGTTTGAGAGCTGTGAATCCCGAGGCTCTAGGGGCGAGCGAATCAACCTAGGGCAGCCCATAGCCGCTGCACTCCCTGACGGGGTCCCTCCCGGGGGTGTGGGGTTTTCGTGTCTGCAAAAGCGCCCGTCAACTGTCTTGCGTATCGCGCTGTCGGTCGGGTCTCCTTCGACGTGAGCTGCGGTGCATCACCCCCGGCGTCGAGGGTACACGTGACGTGTTCGTGTGTCAACACACTTTTTGGCGACCACGCTGGGAAACGAAGATCAATCGTCATCATCCACCATGTCTGATATTCCCAAGCCATTTGAGGTAGACGCGATAACATCATTAAGCCCAGTCTTGATGAGGTATCGGCCGATCATCACCAAGTTTATGAGGAGTACAAGAAGGCACGCCAGGAGAAGCACTTGCAGGAGTTCCTTGCAAAGTTCAAGAAGGATCACCAAGGCAACATCACTCCGATTGAAGAAATCAAGTTCCTTCCTCTTCAAGCCGAGCAGGTTAAACCTTCTGTAAGTACTGCCTTTTCTCCTGAGCAGTGGGCTGAGATTGAAAGTCGTATTGCTAATGGTAACAATCTAGTCTATCAAACTTTTATAGAAAATACTAATGCTCAGAAGAATATATCTCAATCGTCTAGTGGTAATAATGGTGTAGCTGCTAGTGTGCAAAACCCTAATCTGGCTTTACCTATTGCATCGGCGCCTCCCGTGCCGATGACTTATTATCCTACCCAAACAAATCAGATTGTGACTACACCCATTAATCCTATTATGAGCATGACAGGTTTGGTGGCAACGCCGAACCAAACTCTACCTACAGCTACAACCACTCGACCACTACCAAATTATGGGTCGACATACATGCCACAATTCCTACCTATAGCTAGTAACCATACTCTTCCTATGTCACTGCCACAAGCTTCATCGTCCACTACGGATGATGGTCTAGCTAATCTTAGAGAGGAGATGGCTAAGATGCTTAGAGAGAATTTTGGAGTTGAGTTACCTCGGAATCGGATTTACCAAAAGCCGTACCCCGAGTACTTTGTTGCCATCCAGTGCCCTCCGGGATATAAGATTCCAGATTTTGTTAAGTTCAATGGAGAGGGCACAAAAACCACATGGGAGCACGTTAGTAAATACTTAGCACCACTAGGTGAAGCAGGCTCACTAAATGAGTTGAAAGTGCATTTGTTTCCTTTATCTTTAACTGGTACTGCATTTTCATGGTTTTTCTGTTTACCACATGGTTCCATTCGGGTCTGGTCACAGCTAGAGCAGAAATTTCATGATCACTTTTATAGAGGCGACAATGAACTCAAGTTATCACATCTAACATCGGTTAAACAGAAGCATGATGAATCGGTCTCCGATTACGTCAAGAGATTCAGAGAAACAAAAAACCGGTGTTTTAGTTTGGTGATAACCGAGAGAGACTTGGCAGACCTAGTGCTGAGTGGTTTAAGAACTCCCATTAGAGAAAAGCTAGAAGGTTATGAGTTCTTAAATATCAACCAAGTCTTACAAAGGGCTTTGGCTCAGGAAAGCCGAAGCAAAGATCTCAAAGAAGTGCATAGATACAAAGCCGATCGTCCAAAGATGAATATGGTGGAATATGATAGTGATCACTCGGACGATGAGGGTGATGTTTTTGCTACTGAATTTGTTTGGCCATCTAAGGCCAAACCCTTTACTTGCAATGATCTGAAACCGATTCATAAGAATCGTGATGAAGAGATGAAGTTTACTTTTTACATTGCTAAGTGTGATAGAATATTTGATGCTTTGTTGCAGGCTAAGATTATTAGAATATCTCATACTTTACCGCCGTTTGAAGAGCTAAAACGGCGTGCTTATTGCAAGTATCATAATTCTTTTTCTCATGCTACTAACGATTGCAATGTTTCTCGACGACAGATACAATCGGCCATTAATGACGGACAATTGAACTTTTCTGAGATGCAAGTTGATAAACAGCCTTTTCCAATGAATACCATGGATTTGGAGGGGAAGAAGCTACTCATTCGGCCGGAGGTAGCCGAATCTGCTAATAAGGCTAATGTCATTGTTGGTGAGCCCAGGAAAGACAAGGAGGACAACAAGGTCTTGGGGAGACAGGTTGTGCTTGGTAAGCAACCCGATGGCAAGGAAGTGATCAAAATCACCATCA
>NC_041380.1:194462132-194506546 GCF_002162155.2 Triticum dicoccoides
CAACTGCAAGTGCAAGAAAATGCTCGTGTGAGATTTGTCAAGCCCAAGAGTCCAGAAATTGGCAAGTGGAAAAGGAATGAAGTTAAAGTACAACGCAAGCGGATCAAGCCAACTTTTGATATGTTGCTGTCCAAGTACACCAACTAGTCGGCCGGTTCTAGCTTTAATCGGCCGACTCATCTGAAGCGACCAAGGTCACCATCAGCTGATATGTTCAGTCAGTATATGAAACCGATGGACCGAGGGTGCCATTTCCAGAAGAGCATACGCAATATGTTTGGGATCGACTTAACTATTCATATAGAGGCCGACTGAACATCGGTAACTATCGGTCGGCTGGTTAAAACATGCGACCGGATGGAAATTATCCGAGTGTAAGAATGCACCCAGGTGGAAGCTATCCGAGTGAAAAAATGTGGCCGAGTAGATTCCATCCGACTAAATTCCATCCGAGTGATATTCATCCGAGTGGATTCCACCAGAGTAAAAAGGTGCGCCCGAGTGGAAATTTCATGCATCTGGAAAGTCAAAAAGAATGGCGTGTTAAATCACCAAGTGTTGCAGCGGTTGAGTCGGGAAAAGGCAAGGAGAAAATGGATGCCGACTCACTTATCTTGGGCACCAAAACATTCGCCATACAGCAGCTGATTGTGCATAGCAATCTGACTGAGCCGATACTTGCTATCGTGCCAAAGCACTCGGCTAATGACCATGAGGCAAGCACCAGCCAGGTAAAGACGAGAGATCCTAAATACACTCAGCCGATGTGGTGTCCTCCAGGGCTAAAAAGACACAAAAGAGGAAACTACAGAGGTTAAGGAGTCGAGAGATGGCAGAACAGGAGGCCGAGAAACAAAGGGATAAGTTGTTCAATGACACTCGACCCATGGTTCCACCAAAACAAGTGTGGAGGCCTAAACAAATACAAGATACAGCAGCTTCTACATCTATCACAGCAATACCTACATCACCAAAGGAGGACGATGCAACAGATATGACATCGTCTGCGACACTTCTTACTTATCCTTCACTCGGACAAATTTCAGAATCGGTGGATGCACTCGACGAGGAGGCTGATATGTTGGACTATGAGTCTATGCCGGTTCATGAAGGTATGGATATCAATATGGTGTACTACTTACCTGCTGAGTTTCGTGCTGTAGATGAATAAGGGGAGGTGGCTCAGCTGGATTTTGGCCCTAAAAACGCAATATTCGAGAAGCCAAAAGAACCAGTAACGCATCTTAAACCATTATATCTCAGAGGTCATATCAATGGGTCGCCGCTCACTCAGATGCTTGTTGATGGTGGTGCTGTGGTAAATCTTATGCCCTATTCGGTCTTCAAGAGATTGGGTTTGCCTGATGAAGAATTGATGAAGACCAATATGGTGCTCAATGGATTTGAAGGCAAAGAGAAAACTGAAGCCAAAGGTGTGATGTATGTAGAGCTTACAGTCAGAAGCAAAAGTTTGGCTACTGCATTCTTTGTCACTGAGGTGCAAGGTAACTACAACGTCATACTAGGCCGCGATTGGGTTCATGCAAACCAGTGCGTGCCATCCACTATGCACCAGTTTTTGATTCAGTGGGTTGATGATGAAGTGGAAGTTATTCACGCGGATAACTCGGCCTGTGTTGCTTTGGCCGATGCATCGGTGGATTGGCAGCATCCCAATGCTACTTGCTTGACGGGACGTGACTTGTCAGAATTTGATTTTCTCAGCGCAACCAAGAATGGTTTTGTGCCCGTCTCTTTAAAGCTGAGTGAATGCAATCGGCTCCAAGGTATGATATGTTTAAATGGATCCTAATTCCGAGTGGTTACAAAAATGTCTTGTAAAGTATCGGTCCAATGAGAAGGATATGTATGAGTCTATAGAGGAGTTGGATGACATGGATAAACTTGGACATGGTTTTACATCAGCCGATCCGTTAGAAGAGGTAGATATTGGAGATGGTTCAGTCACTCGACCGACATTTATAAACAAAAATTTGAAAGCCGATTGTAAGGCTAACTTAATCGAGCTATTGAAAGAATATGTTTGTTGCTTTGCATGGGAATATCATGAGATGCCAGGGTTAAGCCGAGAGCTAGTGGAACATCGGTTGCCTATAAAGGCCGGTTTTAGACCTTATAAACAGTCGGCCAGAAAATTTAATCCAAAAACATATGACCGGATCAAGGAAGAGATCGGTCGACTGCTTGAAGATAATTTCATTCGACCTTGCAGGTATGCCGAGTGGATTTCTAACATTGTCCCGGTAGAGAAGAAAGGATCTGGCAAGTTGAGGGTGTGCATTGATTTCAGAGATTTGAATAGGGCTACACCCAAAGATGAGTATCCTATGCCAATAGCCGATATGCTTATTAATGATGCTTCTGGACATAAGGTTATTAGCTTTCTAGATGGTAATGCCGGATACAATCAAATTTTTATGGCCGAAGAGGACATGTACAAAACGGCTTTCCGATGTCCTGGTTTCCTTGGTTTATTCGAGTGGACAGTGATGACATTCGGATTAAAAAATGCTGGCGCCACGTATCAAAGGGCTATAAATTTGATTTTTCATGATTTACTCGGTGTCGTACTTGAAGTTTATATTGATGATATTGTTGTCAAATCGGATGCTTTTGAATCTCACTTGGCCGATTTTCGTTTAGCTTTTGAAAGAATGAAAAAGTATGGATTGAAAATGAATCCTTTGAAGTGTGCTTTCGGCGTGTCAGCCGGCAAGTTTTTGGGTTTCATTATTCATGAAGATGGTATAGAGATTGATCCCAAAAAGATAGAGGCTATACAGAAGGTGGAGGCTCCAACATGCAAGAGAGATATGCAAAAGTTCCTTGGCAAGGTCAATTATTTGAGAAGGTTTAGAGCTAATCTATCAGGGAAAGTTGATGCATTTACTCCTATCCTTCGGTTAAAGAATGATGTTGATTTCACTTGGGAGGCAAAACAGCAAGAAGCATTTGATATGATCAAGAATTATTTGTGCACTCCTCCGGTGATGAGAGCACCCAAGCATAGGGAACCCTTCAGACTTTACATTGCAGCAGAGGAAGGAGTTATTGGTGCTGTTCTAACTCAAGAGACCGAAGGAAAAGAGCATGCCATCACTTATTTGAGCCGCCGCTTCTTGGACGCAGAGACAAGGTATACATTTATTGAGAAATTATGTCTATGCTTATATTATGCTTGCACAAAACTGAGACATTATTTAGTGCCGAGTGTTTGTGTAGTAGCTTGTCAAACCGATGTCATTAAATACATGTTGCATAGGCCAATTCTTAGTGGTAGAATTGGCAAGTGGGCTTATGCTTTGATTGAATATGATTTGGCTTATGAATCTCTAAAATCCATGAAAGGCCAAATTGTTGCTAATTTCATTGTTGAACATCGGATTAATAACAAGCATGATGTTGCTATGAACCTTGTTTCATTAGTACCATGGAGATTATACTTTGATGGTTCAGTTTGTAGCAATGGCCAAGGTGTTGGTATTGTTTATATATCTCCTCATGGTGCTGTTTTTTGAAGCCTCATGCCGCTTAGAATATTTTTGCACAAACAATCAAGCCGAATATGAAGCATTGTTATTCGGCCTAGAGATGTTACTTGCTATAGGTGCTACACATATTGAGGCTTATGGTGATTCGTTACTAGTGGTGCAGCAAATATCCAAAGTCTTTTAGTGTTTGGACGAATCACTTAATGTTTATCTTGATAGATGTCTAGATATAATTTCTACTTTGGATTGCTTTAGCATTGCTCATATATCTAGACATGACAATTGGAAAGCAAATGAATTGGCACAACAAGCATCCGGATATCATGTTGATCATGGCATGTTTCATATCTCTCAAAGACCGATGTCTTGTCTTGCCAATATGGGAGAGGCCGAACTTGAACCCACTGATTCGGCCATAAACAAAAAGTCTAGTGCAGGTGACAATCTCGACTGGAGGAAGGCCATTGTTGATTACTTGTGCAATCCGAGTGAAAGGGTGGACAGGGATGTTCGGCGTACGGCTTTCAAGTATACAATGAGAGATGATGGTCTTTATCGTCGAACCGTCGATGATGTTCTTCTAAAGTGTTTGGACGAGGACCAGGCAAGAGTTGCTGTGGGAGAAGTACATGAAGGTATTTGTGGCACTCACCAGTCGGCTCCCAAGATGAAATGGTTATTGCGACGTGCTGGGTTTTATTGGCCGACTATGATTAATGATTGCTTCAGATATTATAAGGGGTGTGAAGCTTATCAAAAGTTTGGTGATATTCAATTGGCTCCTGCTGCTATGTTACATCCTATTATCAAACCGTGGCCTTTCAGAGGTTGGGGTTTAGATTTCATTGGACAAATCCATCCATCTTCCTCAAAAGGGCATCGGTTCGTATTGGTGGCAACTAATTATTTCACTAAATGGTCTGAAGCAGTACCTCTCAAGAACATGACGCGTACGGAGGTAATTCAATTCATAACCGAGCACATTATTCATAGATTCGGTATTCCTGAAATGTTAACTACAGATCAAGGTTCATCTTTCATGTCACACCAAGTCAGAGAGTTTGCCGAATCTTATAACATAAATTTGCTCAATTCCTCTCCATATTATGCCCAAGCTAATGGACAAGATGAGTCTAGCAATAAAATTTTAATCAAGCTCATCAAGAAGAAGATTGAGGATAATCCAAGGAGATGGCATGACTTGTTGTTTGAGGAATTATGGGCACATAGAATCTCAAGGCATGGTGCCACGAAAGTGACTCCATATGAGCTAGTATATGGTCAGGAGGCTGTTTTACCGGTGGAAGTAAATTTGAATGCTTTGAGAATAGCCAAACAAAATGATTTATCGGCAATAGACTTCTATAACTTGATGATGGACAACATTGATGAGGTTGCTGATAAATGTTTCGCTGCTTTGAATGCCATAGAGAGAGATAAGTTGAGGGTGGCAAGGGCTTACAATAAGAAAGTCAAGTTGAAGAATTTTCAAGTCGGTGATCTCGTTTGGAAAGTGATTCTGCCGATTGGTTCAAGAGATAGAAAATTCGGGAAGTGGTCTCCAAGTTGGGAAGGTCCTTTTAGAATTGCAAGAGTTTTTCCCGGAAATTCATATTTGGTGGAATCAATACAAGGGGCATTGTTACCTCGAGCTCTCAATGGCAAATATTTGAAGAAGTACAACCCGAGTGTGTGGCAGGAAGCCTAAGTGGGCAATGGCCGATATACGATTATCGCCCTTAGAACAAACATGGACGATACATAATTATCGCCCTGAGAAAAATAAATGGCCGATGGAGTGTTGATATCGTCCTTAGAACAAACACTATGCATATTATTTTTCGGCGTGCAAGCTTTGCTGAAAAACAGGGGGGCATGTGTTGACACCTGATTTTGGCAAGATACAGATTGCAATGAAGATGGTCTCGAGTGAATGAGTTTTCAGCATAAAAATATTCACGTCACCGAGTGGAACCACTTTGATGTTTCGGTTATATTCATTCGACTTTATCTTATGGACCGAAACTATACTTCGAGTGGCATAGTTCAATGTTCCGAGTGGTTTTTTGCCAATAATGTCTTCAAGATGACCTCAGATGAAGGAGCACTCTTAAGGAATTGTCTTCGTCTCGTCGAGGCAATTGATTTTGATATATAAATCATCTCAATCCGAGTTCATATGCAAAAGTTAGAGGCAATATACTTCAGACTGAACCTCAACGGAAATATGGCGCGAGGTGCCAGATACTTGTCTGATAGGTTGCGCGAGTAATTCGGCCATCAATACGGCCTTGAATCGAAAAACCTTCAAAATGGAAAAGTTTCGTCTCGTCGAGCCGATCGATTTTCATATATAATTCGTCTCAATACGAGATCATATGAGCCCTGGAGAGACAAATCAAGATCGGGCTATGTTTTCAGTCGGAAATCCGAGTGAAAAGTTTACCATATGAGTGAAAGTTTACGGTCGAGTGAAATTTTACGGTCGAGTGAAAGTTTGCTGACCGGATGAACTTATTATTATCCAAGTGGAAATATAGTCATCCGAGTGAAAATATGATCATCCGAGTGAAATTGTCGTCCAGGTGAAAATATTCCGAGTGAAAAGATTGCCAGCGGGACGAAAACTTGCCGATTGAACAAGATAGTGCCTTCCGAGTGGAAATATAGTCATCCGAGTGAATATGATAGTGCCTTCTGAGTGGAAATATAGTCATCCGAGTGGAAATATAGTCATCCGAGTGAAAGATTGTCTTCGGTGTGAAAAAGTCCAATCGGACGATCCGAGTGAAAGTATCTAATATCCGAGTGGATGAGCTCAAGTCCGAGTGAAATTGAACATGTGCTTGAAAGTTTATCAAAATGACCTTGGATGAAGAAGTGTTCAATACAAAAGTTTTGCGTATCATCAAGACGGTAAACTTTGATTTTGGAGTCATCATCATCAGAGATAATATATAGCCTACAAATTCACTAGGAGACTCGGATAATCCAGTCTACTGCAAGACTGAGTCCGACTGGAAGATAAAGATGACCTCGAAAAGTATTCAAGATGGCCTTATTTGAAAAAGTGATCAACATGAGAGTTGTTCGTATCATCGAGGCGCACAAGTTTGATATTTGGGCCATCTCGATCGGAGATCATATGCAAGCCCGGCAGCCCGCGCAAGAAGGAAGACAGAGTTTGGGCCAGATTCAGACTGAATCCGAGTTGGAATAGAATTAGGACTCGAGGGCGTGAATTGATGTAATTTTTCTTGTAAGGAAAGCCTAGATGAATCCTCTACTTGTACGGGAAGTCCAGCCGCCTCTTATATATGTTGGGGGTGACGGCCGATTGAACAACACACAATCAAACAAATCAATATACTACTTTTTCATCTACGTTTTATCTCTCCAACGTTTTTCTATCTCGTTCTTCGCTGTTCTTCGTGTTTGAGAGCTGCGAATCCCGAGGCTCTAGGGGCGAGCGAATCGACCTAGGGCAGCCCATAGCCGCTGCACTCCCTGACGGGGTCCCTCCCGGGGGTGTGGGGTTTTCAGGTCTACAAAAGCGCCCGTCGACTGTCTTGCGTATCGCGCTGTTGGTCGGGTCTCCTTCGACATGAGCTGCGGTGTATCACCCCCGGCGTCGAGGGTACACGTGACGTGTTCGTGTGTCAACACATCTATATACTTGGTACTGGGTGGAAGGCTCGGCCTTTTGCCTAGTGTTTTGTTCCACTCTTGCTGCCCTAATTTCCGTCATATCGGTGTTATGTTCCCAGATTTTGCGTTCCTTACGCGGTTGGGTGATAATGGGAACCCCTTGACAAATAGCCTTGAATAAAACTCTTCCAGCAATGCCCAACCTTGGTTTTACCATTTGCCACCTAGCCTCTTTTTCCCTTGGGTTTCCGGAGCCCAAGGGTCATCTTATTTTAACCCCCCGCCCCGGGCCAGTGCTCCTCTGAGTGTTGGTCCAAAATAGAGTCCTGTGCAGCGCCCCCTCGGGGAAACTCGAGGTTTGGTTTTAGTTGTATGGAGCTCTCATCTGAGTGTTCCCTGAGAACGAGGTATGTGCAGCTCCTATCAGGATTTGTCGACACATTCGGGCGGTGTTGCTGGATTTGTCTTAACTTGTCGAAGTTGTCTTGTAGAACCGGGATACCGAGTCTGATCAGAATGTCTCGGGAGAAGGTTTATCCTTCGTTGACCGTGAGAGCTTGTCATGGGCTAAGTTGGGACTCTCCTGCAGGGATTTGAACTTTCGAAAGCCGTGCCAGCGGTTATGGGCAGATGGGAATTTGTTAATGTCCAGTTGTAGATAACTTGAACCTTAACTTAATTAAAATGAATCAACTGTTTGTGTTACCGTGATGGTCTCTTCTCGGCGGGGTCCGGGAAGTGAACACGGTGTTGGAGTAATGCTTGCTGTAGTCTGTTCTCTAGTTCTTCGTTCGTGCTTTGCCTTATCTTCTCGCTCTCTTTTGCGAACAGGTTAGCCACCATATATGCTAGTCGCTTGCTGCAGCTCCACATATTACCTTGCCTTTACCTATAAGCTTAAATAGTCTTGATCGCGAGGGTGCGAGAGTGCTGAGTCCCTGTGGCTCACAGATTACTTCCTAACCAGATGCAGGTCCTGATGACTTTGTTCCAGATGACACGCTTGAGCTCAAGTGGGAGTTCGACGAAGACTCTGGCCGTTACTATGTGTCTTTCCCTGATGATCAGTAGTGGTTCCTAGTTGGGGCGATCGGGACCATGTCGCTTGTTGGGTTGATCTTTTATTTTGGTACCATAGTCGGACCATGAGTGATTGGATGATGTAATGCTATTTATGTACTTTGTTTGACATGGTGAGTGTAAGCCAACTATGTACCTTCCCTTTTATTATCTATTTACATGGGATGTTGTGAAGATTGCCTTACTTGCGATATTGCTTTCAATGCGGTTATGCCTCTAAGTCATGCTTCAACACGTAGGAGATATAGCCGCATCGAGGGCGTTACAAGTTGGTAATCAGAGCCTTCCCCGACCTTAGGAGCCCCCACTGCTTGATCGAATTAGCAGCCGTTGTTGAGTCTAGAAAAATGTTTTGAGTCATTTAGGAATTATATATCAGAGAGTTTAGGAATTCTTTTTACTCCCCAGTCCCTTCATCGCTCTGGTAAGGCATCCTGACGTAGAGTTTTGACTCTTCTCTTCTCAAATTTCACTAAAAAAAATTAGGATCACGCGGGTATCTTGGAATCGTTCCGATGGTTTTGTGACGAGAACATTGTTTTTGGTGCCTCCGGTCATTTAGGGGTTGTGGCAGTGTCCCGAGGAGTTGAGCTCCGAGGTGTTGTCGTCACAATTTTATCGTTGCAGTTCTGGAATACCTGAGTTTAGTTCGCCGACATCGAAAATCTCTTTTATGCAGTTGTTAGTGAGATAACCTCGATGCCACCTAGTACTGGGGCGGGAGTTCGGGAGTATTGCCATAACTTGTATAACGAATGCTTTTTGAAGGTTGAGGTAGATGGTTTCCAAAGTTTTTCTCGGTTATGTGTTGAAGGATGGATACAGCTGGATGTAGGATCTTCTAGATTTGGGTGAGATATTATGCTTCCCCTGTATCCCCAACACCTGATTGCATAACCGGAAAGGTTTGGGAGTTTCATAGGTGGGAATTCTTGTAGTTCTAGTTCTTCTTCCACGGATATTTGGTTTGAGATTGGGTGATCCTTACCGAGTATTCATTCTTGTTCCGTACCTTGTTGATTTTATTCCTCTACCTAAATTCTAAGTGGCTTCTCAATTTATGGATATGTGACCATTTCAATTGGAATGCATTCGTTCATTTTGTTCGGATGTGAAGACTATATGTTGCAATTTCAACCCGCTTGATTCAGCTTCAATCTTATCTGTCAATGTGCTAATGGATGTCAACCTCTTCAGGATGGCTCCTCCAACGCGCACGACTCCAAATCCTGATCCGCCACCACCACCTCCTCCTCCGGAGTCATGGCAAGCTGTGATGGCCGCTACCAATGCAAACACGCAGTTGATCATGCAAAATCTTCAAGAGTGCAACCAAGCGAACCAAGCGAACCAAGGCAACCAAGGCAACAATCAGAGTCACTTTGCTACACTCAACCAGTTCCTTGCTAACCAGCCAAAGACCTTCAGCAATTGTGCTGAGGCAACTGATGTTGATGATTGGCTCGTGGACTTGTGCAAGCATTTTGAGTGCAGTAACGTCAGGCCTGAGGACTTTGTCAAGTTTGCTTCCTTCCAACTCAAAGACCAAGCTGCAGAATGGTTCCAGCAGTACAGAGATTCCAAAGGAGGCCATGTGATT
This sequence comes from Triticum dicoccoides, assembly GCF_002162155.2. Lineage (NCBI taxonomy): Eukaryota > Viridiplantae > Streptophyta > Magnoliopsida > Poales > Poaceae > Triticum > Triticum dicoccoides. Next base: position 194,471,973 of record NC_041380.1, read on the forward strand.
ACCTGGGATGAATTCCGTCAAGACTTCAAAGCTCATCATATTCCTCAGAGCGTGGTTGAAAGAAAGCGTGAGGAATTCCGCAACCTGAAGCAAGGCTCTTTGTCTGTCTATGACTACAACAAGTTGTTTCAGAAGCTCGCCCGCTTTGCTAAGCAGGACGTTCCTGACGAGAAGAGCATGATATATTAGTTCAGGGGTGGTCTCAGAGAAGAAATCCAGCTAGCTCTCGTTCTCTTTGAGCCCAGGAGGTACAATGAGTTCTACAACATGGCATTGAAGCAAGAGGCTGCTCAACTGAAGTGTGATGCTTCCAAGAAGCGAGTCAGAGATGCTACTCCTTCTTCCTCTACTCAAGTGGCCAAGCAGCAGAAGTATTGGCTTCCTCCTCCTCCGTTCCGTCAGCTGTATCAGCAGAAGAGCAAAGGTGGCAGTGGATCTTCCCACCCAACCCTGGCTTTCAGAACAAGACTTCGTCTCAAGCTCCAAGATCGAGTGCTCCGTATCACCGTCCGCTTTCAGAGGTCACGTGCAACAAGTGCCAACAGAAGGGTCACTATGCCAACAAGTGTTTCAATCAGAGGCGTCTCCCTCCTCCTCCTGTGAGATCGGCAAGTACAGCTGTGGTCAAGCATAATCCCAAGTACGCCAAGGTCAACATGGTGAATGCAGCTCAGGCAGAGGACTCGTCAGATGTCATCATGGGTAACCTTCCTGTTAACGATATTCCTGCAAGAGTTCTTTTTGACACTGATGCATCGCATTGTTTCATTTCCAAACCTTTTGCATCAAAGTATGAGTGCGATTATCAGTATCTGCAAAGTTCCTTGCAAGTCGTGTCACTGGACAAGCAAATGACAGCTAATACATGTGTCCCAGATGTTACTATCACGTTGGGCGACTTCAAATTTCTAGCTTCTCCTATTGTTCTGGGTGACTCTGATATTGATCTTATTCTCGGAATGGATTGGCTTTCTAAGCACAAGGCGCATCTTGATTGTGCTGCCAGGCAGATTCAATTGACTCATTCGTCTGAGGATGTAATCGTCTTTGCCGCTCGTGATGATACCATCCGTCTGTTTTCTCGCAATGAGAAGGGTGAACTGGATGCCATCTCGCAAATTCCAGTCATTTGTGAATATCAAGACGTCTTTCCAGAAGAGCTTCCAGGAATGCCTCCGCACCGGCCAGTTGAATTCGTCATCGATCTTGAGCCTGGCATGGAACCGGTGTGCAAACGTCCTTACAAGCTCGGACCTGAAGAGTTGAAGGAGCTGAAGAAGCAACTCGATATTCAAGAGCGAATGGGTCTCATCCGACCTGGTTCTTCTCCGTGGGGTTCTGGAGTACTTTTTGTGAAGAAGAAGGATGGAACGGACCGACTTTGTGTTGACTACCGTCCATTGAACAAGAAAACTATCAAGAACAAGTACCCACTTCCCAACATCAACGAGCTATTCGAACAACTCAAAGGTGCCCAAGTATTCTCCAAGCTTGATCTCCGTATGGGTTATCACCAGATTCGAATCCGTGAGCAAGATATTCCCAAGATGGCTTTTAGGACAAGCTATGGTTCATATGAATACACTATCATGTCTTTTGGCCTCGTCAACGCCTACACAAATGACTTCGCTTTGGTCTATCTCGACGACATTCTTGTCTTTTCGAAGAACAAGGAAGATCATGCCAAGCACTTGCGTTTGGTGCTCGATAAGCTCAGGGAACATCAGTTCTACGCCAAGTTCTCAAAGTGCGAGTTTTGGCTCGATGAGGTTCTTTATCTTGGGCATATCATCTCTGCCAAGGGCATTGCGGTGAATCCTGAGAAGGTGTCTGCAATCGTGAATTGGGAGCCACCTCAGAACGTGAAGCAACTCCGTAGCTTCCTTGGTCTCGTGAGCTACTGTCGAAGGTTCGTTGAGAACTTTTCTAAGATCGCGAAGCCTCTCTCAAACCTTCTCCAGAAGCACGTCAAGTACGTTTGGTCTCCGTAATGTGACATCGCTTTCAACACTTTGAAAGAGAAATTGGTCACTGCTCCAGTTCTGACTCCTCCTGATGAATCCAAACCGTTCGAGGTCTTCTGCGATGCCTCTCTCCAAGGTCTTGGTGCAGTGTTGATGCAAGACAAGAAAGTTGTGGCTTACACATCTCGCCAGTTGAAGCCCAACGAGAAGAACTACCCCACTCATGACCTCGAGTTGGCGGCAGTTGTGCATGCTCTTTTGACTTGGAGACATCTCTTATTGGGAAGAAAAGTGGACATCTTCACTGACCACAAGAGTCTCAAGTACATCTTCACTCAGCCTAATCTCAACCTTAGGCAGACTCGATGGGTCGAAATGATTCAAGAGTATAATCCGAGTATCGAGTATACTCCAGGCAATGCCAATGTGATTGCTGACGCTTTGAGCAGGAAGGCTTATTGCAACAGTCTGATTCTCAAGCCTTACCAACCCGAGCTTTGTGAAGCTTTCCGCAAACTCAATCTGCAAGTTGTTCCTCAAGGTTTCCTCGCCAACCTTTAAGTCTCTCCTACCTTGGAAGACCAGATTCGCGAGGCTCAACTTCTTGATGCTATGGTGAAGAAGGTGAAGATTGGGATGGCCAAGAGTCAACCCAAGTACAAGTGTTATCGCCTTGATGACAAGGATACTCTCTTCTTCGAGGATCGAATTGTTGTGCCCAAAGGTGACCTTCGTAAAGTGATCATGAATGAGGCTCACAATTCACTCCTCTCCATCCACCCTGGGAGTACGAAGATGTATCAGGACCTCAAGCAGGCTTATTGGTGGACTCGAATGAAGCGAGAGATTGCTAAGTTCGTGAATGAGTGTGATGTCTGCAGAAGAGTGAAGGCAGAGGAGATGTGTAAAGTCTGTATGGCAGGAAGTGCCATACTCCACTCAACTGGTCTGAAACCGGTGAGAGTCAACTTTTGGGAAATGACCTAATCACAGAGGCAGAGGAGATGTGTAAAGTCATTCGTGATAACCTCAAAGCAGCGCAATCGCGCCAGAAGAGCTACTATGATAGTAAGCACCGTGATTTGGCTTTCGAGATCGGAGATCATGTTTACCTCCGCGTCTCTCCAATGAAAGGTACTCGTCACTTCGGTATCAAAGGGAAGCTTGCCCCTAGATACTGGGACCTTTCAAGATCGTCAGCAAGAGAGGCGATCTCGCCTATCAACTTGAGCTTCCTTCAAACTTTGCAAATGTGCACGACGTGTTCCATGTCTCTCAGCTCCGCAAGTGCTTCAAGACTCCTGAACGAACCGTCAACTTCGAAGACATTGATCTCCAAGAAGATCTCTCTTATCGTGAGCACCCCGTTGCTATTCTTGAAGAGACTGAACGCAAGACTCGCAATAAGTCAATCAAATTCCTCAAAGTCAAGTGGTCACACCATTCCGACCGTGAAGCCACCTGGGAACGCGAGGATCACCTCCGTTCTGAGTACCCAGCGTTCTTCTAGTCCTAGATCTCGGGACATGATCCTTTCGTAGTGGTGGAGTGTTGTAACACCCCGGATGTAATTTACTTTATATGTACTCCAACTCTTGCCGTTTCCGGCACTAAGTTATTTTATTTCCTCGGGTTTGGGTTTTTGTCTCCGTGTGTTGTTGTCGTTGTCATGCATCTCACATCATGTCATCATGTGCATTGCATTTGCATACGTGTTCGTCTCATGCATCCGAGCTTTTTCCCCGTTGTCTGTTTTGCACTCCGGCGCTCCTATCTCCTCCGGTGGTCATTTCTACCTTCCTTTCATGTGTGGGGGTTAAACATTTCCGGATTGGACCAAGACTTGCCAAGCGGCCTTGGTTTACTACCGGTAGACCGCTTGTCAAGTTTCGTACCATTTGGACTTCGTTCGATGCTCCAACGGTTAACTGAGGGACCGAGAAGGCCTCGCGTGTGTTGCATCCCAACACCCTTCCAATTTGGCGCAAACCCCACCAAAACTCTCTCCATCATCTAGAGCGCTCGATAATGATCGCGTGGCCGAAAACCGCACCTCATTTGGACACTCCTAGCTCCCCCTATGCCTATATAAAGACCCCCCATTCGAAATCACGGTTAAAACCCTAGCCCCCCTCCTCCTCCAGCCGCCGAACAAAAATCCGGACGGCCGGACGTTGTCCGCCCGCCGCCGCCGACCTACCGGGGCGCGCCACGTGGCGCCCGCGGTGCCCACATCGCCGCCGACCGCACCGGCCGCCAGGCCCGCCCGGGGCCCTCCCCGGCCCGCGCGCCCGCCGCCGCCTATCTCCCGCGCCTGGTCACGCGCCCCGTCGCCCGGCTTCGCCCGCCGCCGCCGGACGCCATTGCCGGCCGCCACCGAGCTCCTCCACGCCAGCGAACTCACCGCTCGGCGGCCCCGGCGACCCCCGCCGCCCAACCGCGAGCGCCGCCCGCGCACCGCCTCTCCCTCCCTCGCCGGCGCTCCGGCGAGGTCCTTCCTCCTCCCCGCTCCAGCCGACTCTTCCTTCGGTGACCTCGAAGCTCCGGCCGGCGAACCTCGATCCGCGTGCCGGATCTCAAATCTGGATTCAAAAAACCCTAGGGTTGACCTCTCCTTTTTTTTTCTAAGTCCTTTTCTGTTACTTTTTCTAGCATATTTCATCATGTTATATCTCCACATCCGTAGCTCCGTTTTGGGCGTTTAGCATATCAAAATGTTCGCCTTAGAGAGTACATCATTTCATATCATCGCATCATTTTCATTTGAGTTCATATTGATGCCCGAAATGCTGTTGGAATAGTGCTATTTGAGTTAATTGCCAGATCTGCTACACCAAATAGCTTTTTGTCATTTTTGCCATGATTATTGTGTGCATGATATGCCCCTGAGCTCTACATGAGTTTTATTATATGCTTTGTCATCTTTACAGAGGTGCTATCCATGTATTCTTGTGATGTGTGTGGTGACTAGCACAACCTTGCAAAGTGGTGCATTCGTTAATGCTGATTTCAGGGACTTAGCAACTCCACTAAGTCCTTGATCTATTTTTATCAATATGTCATATGTTCATATTGTTTCCTAGTGATCCGTGCCTCTTTTGAGGATGATCAGTAAGGATGATTTGTTAATCTTATAGTGCTCTATCCATACATGTCTTTGTTTGCAATTATGGAGCACCCTAGCTTGAGTCAATCGAGCTCTACGTTTGCTATTTCGTAATTCCTGGCAGATTGTCTACTTGTTAGCGATATTGCCGAGGATGTTGTTGTTGATCTGTGCATGGTATGTTGTTGTTCTTGCCATGCCTAGCTTATACAATATGTATTCTTGATGGGTGTATGCTTAGATTGTTATGCCTTGCTCTGTCGTCAGTGCATCAAGCTCGTAAACATGCCTACTCGTTAACAGATTTGCATGTTCCAGTTTTTTTCTAAGTCTGTAATCTGATTATGTTTTTGCCATGTTCACATGCTTGCAATTGTATTTTCTGATCCCTTTTGGCTCAAGGTCACTAAGGGACTTTTGTTAAGCTCTTTGAGTATCTCCATGTCATGCCTTGATTTTCCATGTTAAGTTCATGTAGCATATAGTTTTCATGCTCCAAAGTGTGCTACCTGATCTGAAATTCCAGGCTTGTGTTAATTTCAGTAAGTCTGAAACCTGTTTACCAATTGCACTTTTGCCATGCTTGTTTGAACCTGTTAATGGAGGAATTGGCCGTAGCTCAGTGTTCATATTTTGTCAAGCATTATGAGTGGATCCCTGCCATGTATTTTGTTGCCATGTTTGAGTGCTGCAGCATAATTAACTTGATGCATTTAGATGGCTACTTGCTGTTTATCGCAGACTGGTGCCATATTTGTTTTGTTTGCCATTTCCAAACCGTGTCTCCGATTCCGGTGTTCTTTATATCGATTTCAACTGAGATCACCTCACCTTTCCAGTGGCACACTTGTATTTCCAAGTTGAGGCCAGGTTCAATCATTCCTTGTCAAATCTTGCATATGCATCACATATCGCATCCCGCATAACATACCATGTTTGCATCATATTGTTTGAGCTTTGCACGTAGTTGATTGTGTTCCTCTTGCTTGTTTGTCTTGTTTGGGTAGAGCCGGGAGACGAGTTCGCTAACGAGGATCCCATTGAGTTTGCTTTCGAGGCTCCAGTCAACTCTGACAACTTTGCAGGCAACATGATCATACCCTCGAAATCACTTCTATCTTTGCTTTGCTAGATGCTCGCTCTTTTGCTATGCCTATGCTACGATGCCTACCACTTGCTTATCATGCCTCCCAAAGTGCCATGTCAAACCTCTAACCCACCATGTCCTAGCAAACCATTGATTGACTATGTTACCGCTTTGCTCAGCCCCTCTTATAGCATTGCTAGTTGCAGGTGAAGATTGGAGATCGTTCCTTAATGGAACATTATTTTCTTGTTGGGATATCACTATATTATCTTGTTATCTTAATGCATCTACATACTTGGTAAAGGGTGGAAGGCTCGGCCTTTTGCCTAGTGTTTTGTTCCACTCTTTCCGCCCTAGTTCCCGTCATATCGGTGTTATGTTCCCGGATTTTGCGTTCCTTACGCGGTTGGGTGATAATGGGAACCCCTTGACAAATCGCCTTGAATAAAACTCTTCCAGCAATGCCCAACCTTGGTTTTACCATTTTGGTTTTAGTTGTATGGAGTGCTCATCTGAGTGTGCCCTGAGAATGAGATATGTGCAGCTCCTATCGGGATTTGTCGGCACATTCGGGCAGTGTTGCTGGATTTGTTTTAACTTGTCGAAGTTGTCTTGTAGAACCGGGATACCGAGTCTGATCGGAATGTCTCGGGAGAAGGTTTATCCTTCGTTGACCCTGAGAGCTTGTCATGGGCTAAGTTGGGACTTCCCTGCAGGGATTTGAACTTTCGAAAGCCGTGCCCGCGGTTATGGGCAGATGGGAATTTGTTAATGTCCGGTTGTAGATAACTTGAACCTTAACTTAATTAAAATGAATCAACTGTGTCTGTTACCGTGATGGTCTCTTCTCGGTGGAGTCCAGGAAGTGAACACGGTGTTGGAGTAATGCTTGCCGTAGTCTGTTCTCTAGTTCTTCGTTCGTGCTTTGCCTTCTCTTCTCACTCTCTTTTGCGAACAGTTTAGCCACCATATATGCTAGTCGCTTGCTACAGCTCCACATATTACCTTGCCTTTACCTATAAGCTTAAATAGTCTTGATCGTGAGGGTGCGAGATTGCTGAGTCCCCGTGGCTCACAGATTACTTCCAAACCAGATGCAGGTCCTGATGACTTCGTTCCAGATGACGCGCTTGAGCTCAAGTGGGAGTTCGACGAAGACTCTCGCTGTTACTATGTGTCTTTCCCTGATGATCAGTAGTGGTGCCCAGTTGGGGCGATCCTGACCATGTCGCTTGTTGGGTTGATCTTTTATTTTGGTACCGTAGTCGGACCATGAGTAATTGGATGATGTAATGCTATTTATGTACTTTGTTTGACATGGCGAGTGTAAGCCAACTATGTACCTTCCCTTTTATTATCTATTTACATGGGATGTTGTGAAGATTGCCTTACTTGCGACATTGCTTTCAGTGCGGTTATGCCTCTAAGTCGTGCTTCGACACGTAGGAGATATAGCCGCATCGAGGGCATTACACAGGTGCTGAGGACTTTGTAGGAGCAGCTGAAGATTTTGCAGCTGGAGGAACTGGAGCAGCTTGAGGAATTTGCTTTGAGGGCACAGAAGATCTTGGCCGTGAGGGCATTGCTGAGGAGCTTGGTGGTTTGCGAGCTGGCTTATTAGGCATAGCCTTCTTGGGCTTGCTAGTAGAGGCCTCAACAGCAGCAGCAGTAGTAGCAGTGTCTTTGTTGAATTTCCGCACTGCCTCTTTGGCCACTTTGGCTAGTTTATCTTGTCGCTTGGCCCATTCAGTGGGAAATTCCTCACCTCTTCTGATGCTAGAGGGATCAGCAAGTTGGCCTAGTGTCAATGGAGGTCTTGGGCATGGAGGGTGTACAACAAATTTCTTGATGTACTTGGGAGTGACATAGAGATATTCCCTCCATTCTCTAGCCCATCTCCTCTCAATCTTCTGAATGCGCACTTTGCGCTCATTCTTTGTTTCCTCAGGAGGTGTGCAGTACCCTGCATAGATGTCTTTAGGGATTTCAAAAGCAGTGTTGACTTCCAGTTTCATCCCTCCCTTCTGAGGCTTCTTGCCGTCATCCATTTTCTTCAGCTGAGGAATTTGAACAACAGAGTTCTCTGAAGAGGTATGCAATCTGTCTTCGAGGAACGCTGCAAATGAGTTAAGTTGATAAGAACCTAGTGATTCAGCAGCGGACATGAGTACTTGTGAACAGAGTATTGGAGCAAAGAATTTGAAGAGGTCACATGTGTTCTCAGAAGTTTTTCAAAAAGAACAAGTTTGAGGAATTTGACCAGAGGTGTCTTGATGAATTTCACTAAGCATTCTTTGACTTAGGTTCCAGAGTTGTATAGATTGGAAAATCCACACAATTGAGGAATCTTGAAGAAAAAACATTGCTTAGAGAAACTATTCAAGAACAGATGTATTTGAGGTGTTTAAAGTGCGGAAGTTGAAGAATAAACACATTTTGAAAATTTTGTGGAAATCATCAGAATCAACAAGGGCGGTAAAAGTAACTTTTAATTACCCTTGATGAAGAACACGATTAACAGGGAGTTGTAGATTGGAAGTTCGTCAGTCTAGATCTTCCACGCCCTAACTTGGCAGAGGAAGATAGCTATGGCGATGGCGGAGTGAAGATTTCTGTGGCCGTCGCGAGTACGACGACGACGAGGTCGAGGCAGTGAAGCTCTTACTCACTGGCGACGATGGAAGTAGCGGCGGCGCTAGGTCTGGAAGCTCGAGTGAGGGGAGTGTGGTCGAGTGGGGTAAATGAAATCTGTGGAGGGTGAGGGGTATTTATAGCCGAAGTGAAAAACCGCTCGCCTGAAGAAATTGAACGAATGTACCCCTGACCCTTCTCATCCTAGCGACATGTGTCACCCACTACAGAGTGGTGGCAATCGTGTGAGATCGTGGGTGAATAGATAAATCCTATCGTGGGATGTGGAACGATTTGAGCGGCAAAAGACGAAAATTTTGGGATATGAAAATTTTAATGTTTCGTTCACAAATTCTTCAGCTAACAAGGACACAGTGAAGATTTTGAACAAGTTTCGAATGGAACGCATATGAAGAATATGTGAACAAACTGGATTGAGTATAGCATAGAGGGGGAAGGGTCCGATCAATTTCACTTAGCAGAAAAGTCAACATGAAGAATTAGCAATAAGTGAATGTTGTAGAGGACTGAAAAACTCATATATATATATATAGCGAATGAAAAACACAAACGGAAAGAGTGAAGACTATGCAAAGTTGAGGAATTTGAACAACTGAGGAATTTCAAAACTGAAGAAATACTCTAATTGAAGATTTTCAACTTTTGTTAGTGGCATGACCCACCGTATAAGAATGATGATTTTAGACAATGCGTACAGTTGTCGTAGAGCTCTGAGAATCAAATTCCTCATTAATTTCTTCACACTTAGAGGGTTAGTCTTCATTGATTGAAGAAAAACGTTACTTTGTGTGTTGCACATCTAAGTCATCAATTTGCATAAGTGTTACGATGTGTGTCCTTTTCAAAGAACATTCGAAGATTCTAAGATATTTAGCCCACACTGCAACTTGCTAAATATCTTTTCATCCAAGGGCTTTGTGAAGATATCGGCTAGCTATTCTTCAGTCTTCATGTGCTCGATAGAGATGTCGCCCTTCAACACATGATCACAAAGAAAATGTTGACGAATCTGAATGTGCTTTGTCTTCAAGTGCTGAACTAGGTTATGAGCAATCTTGATGGCACTCTCATTGTCACAATAGAGTGGCACATTCTTCACATTGATGCCATAGTCCTTGAGGGGTTGCTTCATCCATAGCAATTGAGAACAGCACGAACCAGTAGCAATGTACTTAGCTTCAGCAGTAGAGAGTGATACGCAATTCTGCTTCTTCGAGGACCAAGATACTAAGGAATGTCTGAGGAAATGGCATGTGCCTGATGTTGAGTTGTGGTCCACATTATCACCAGCATAGTCAGAGTCAGAATATCCAATGAGATCAAAAGCCGAGCCCATGGGATACCATAATCCAAGTGTTGGTGTGTGAGCTAGATATCGAAGAATATGCTTCACAGCGTTATGGTGTGATTCCTTCGGTGTAGCTTGAAATCGGGCACACATGCAAACACTAAGCATAATATCTGGCCTAGATGCACATAAATACAATAAGGAGCCAATCATGGAGCGATATACCTTTTGATCGAAGTCTATACCATTTTCATAAGTGCATAGATGGCCATTTGTGGGCATAGGGATTTTGACGCCTTTGCACTCTTGCATGCCGAATTTCCTCAACATATCTTTGAGGTATTTCTCCTGAGATATGAAGATGTCGTTGCGTTGTTGACGAATTTGAAGACCTAAGAAGAATTTCAATTCTCCCATCATAGACATTTGATGTTCCTCACTCATCATATAAGCAAATTTGTCAGTGTAAAGTTGGTTAGTACAGCCAAAGATAATATCATCAACATGGATTCAGCACACGAATAATTCATCATCATAGGTTTTGGTGAAAAGAGTTGGGTCGAGTGAACCGGGTTTGAAGCCTTTCTTCATGAGGAATTCCTTCGAAGTATCATACCACGCCTGAGGTTCTTGCTTGAGGCTATAGAGGGCCTTATTGAGTCTGAAGACTTTGTCAGGATGCTTTGGATCTTCAAAACCTGGGGGTTGAGCAACATATACTTCTTCCTCAAGCTTACTATTAAGGAATGCACTTTTCACATCCATTTGATATAAGATGATAATGTGACGGTTAGCATAAGCAAGTAATATGTGAATAGCCTCAAGTCTAGCAACAGGTGCAAAATTTTCATCAAAATCAATTCCTTCAACATGTGTGTCGCCTTGAGCTACAAGTCGTGCCTTATTCCTCACCACAAGGCCATTTTCATCTTGGTTGTTGCGCTAGATCCGTTTTGTGCCGATGATATTGTGCTTGCGGGAGTCTGGTCGCTTGACAAGTTCACAGACATTGTTGAGCTTGAATTGATGTAATTCCTCTTGCATCGCTTGAATCCACTCAGGCTCCAGAAATGCCTCATCTACTTTGGTGGGCTCTGTGGTAGAGACAAAAGCAAAGTGCCCATAAAAGTTAGACAAATGTGAAGCCTTTGAGCGTGTGAGAGGACCTGGTGCTTTGATCTCGTTGATGATTCTCTCAATCCGCACTTCATTAGCAACGCGAGGATGAGCAGGTTGATGACGTTGAGGGGGCTCAACATTTTCTTTAGAGCCATTTTCCTCAGGTGCACCGACACGATGTTCGTCACGTTCTAGAATGACTTATTCAGCAGATTCTTGGTAGGAATGACATCCTTAGTAGCCTTGAACTTGATGTATTCCTCAGGTGATATTTCATCTAGCACAAGAGGTAGGTGCTCTCTTTGCGAGCCGTTAGTCTCATCGAACCGCACATCTACAGTTTTAACAACCTTGTGGTGATAGGTGTTGAAGACTTTGTAGGTGTGCGAGTCCTTTCCGTAACCAAGCATAAAACCTTCATGTGCTTTCGGTGCAAATTTAGAATTGTGATGAGGATCTCTAATCCAACATTTAGCACCGAAGACTTTGAAATAACTCACATTGGGTTTATTGTCAGTGAGGAGTTCATATGATGTATTTTTGAAGAATTTGTGAAGATATACCATGTTGATGATGTGGCACGCAGTATCAATTGCCTTAGGCCAGAAGCAAGGAGGCGTCTTGTATTCATCAAGCATAGTGCGAGCCATCTCAACAACAGTCCTGTTCTTGCGCTCCACGACGCCATTCTGATGAAGAGTATAAGGAGCAGATAATTCATGAGTGATACCAAGTTCATCAAGATAGTCATCAAGACTAGTATTCTTGAACTCGGTTCCATTGTCACTTCTGATGTGCTTCATCTTCACACCAAAGTTGGTTGAAGCCCTTGAGGAAAATCGTTTGAAGACTTTCTACACTTCAGTTTTGTAAGTGATGATATGCACCCATGTGTAACGAGAATAGTCATAAAAAATGACAAAGCCATATAGGGATGCAACATTAGTAAATGTGTCATAATGAGTAGGGTCAAAGAGATCCATGTGAAGCAATTCAAATGGACGAGTGGTAGTCATGATGGTCTTTGAGGGATGCTTGGCCTTGGTTATCTTTCCAGCTTGACAAGCTCTACACAGATGGTCCTTGAGGAATTTGACACCCTCGATGCCAATGAAATGCTTATTCTTAGCTAGAGTGTGTGATAGAGGCAAAGGTGTCCCGTCTTTCGATGAGATGGTGGATTTCGCTTTGGTGGAAGTCGACTTTGACGATCCGACTACGAACGTGCGAGGACGTCGCGCCTTAGCAATCGCTAAACCAACTCCAAGAGGTTATTGACCACGCCGGAGCACGATCAACCTGACCACGAGGGTCTGTTTCCTGCGAGCAAACGAAGAACAAGCAAGAAACTGAGATTGCAATCTGGATATTGCGAATATAAGATGAAAGCTTTATTGATCAAGGTGGGGTTCTGTGACGCCTTTGTCTGGTCGTTGAACACAAATGAAGTACGCGAAGTTGCAGCTATGGCGAACTTTTAATCTAAACAAAACCCAAAGTCTAAACGATGCCCTAAGGGCTGTATATATGGAGGAAGAGGGGGGGAATTTCGTGGCCCTTGGTGGAGGGGTCCGAAATCAACCCTATCTCTTGTTTCCCCACACATACGGACTCTAAAAATAGCCTATACTTATGTATTTCGAAATTACATGGGCCTGGCCCAATAATAAGGTGACGCAGCACCTAAAATAGCCTCGGGACGAAATTTATGAAGTGGCATATTGTATATTTCGTCCAAGGCTTCATGCACCCATTATGGTGGCTTCAAAGTCCTGAAATCATCACTTGTAACTCCGTTCTTGTTCCAATGTTCATCCTTCTCCAAGCTAGGCCCTTCATTTGTAAGCAAAACAAATGTATCCAATTTAGGCAGCATCATATTCTCATGAACACTAAAATCATTACCAAGAAACAAAAGTACCTGGTAATTTAGTTGGCGTGCACGAGCTCTAGTAATTGGTCCAGTATGTATAGCAGCAGGGGCTATGGGTGTAACAATTGTATTGATGTCCTCATCAGTGTGCAAGTTCCTCATGCCAGCATGACCAAGTCGTCGATGCCGTAGCCAACCTTCTGAAGGTTTTGCAAGTAGACATGTAGCAGGTTGTGGTCCTGTAGAGAAATCAACAATATACAACTCTCCTCTCCTAAAGCCTTCGAAGACTTTGGAATTGTCAGCTTCCATGATCACAGGACAATGATACTTGCCGAACACAACAACCATATCAAGACCACAAAGCATTGAGACAGACATGAGGTTGAACCCTAAGGACTCGACAAGCATGACTTTGTCCATGTGTCGATCCTTTGAGATCGCAACCTTACCTAGACCCAATACCTTGCTTTTGCCTTTTTCAGCGTGGGTGATATGCTTCAGATGTGATGGAGATAAAGCAGTGTCCATCAATAAGTTCCTGTCACCAGTCATGTGATTTGTACATCCACTGTCGAGGACCCACTCAGTGGCTTTGGGTTGATCATCCTGCAGATGAATTAGTGCATCTTACGAACTCATATACTTCATTAGTTAAGAATATGACATCAAATTCATTAGATCAATTTCATCAAGCAATAGAATAGATATAGCAGAATAGGGACGTGAGAAATGAAAATTCATTTCTTCATGATTAGCTTGCGTCCTTTCAAGCATATTCACGTCTCCAGCAAATTCTTCAGACGTTTAAGTTCGTCTGGAGACCTGATCCTGTATTAGATATTAGTTCTTTTTCTTCACCAACCACATCTGGAGGGCTGGCAAAGATTTCATCATTCTGCGAGCTCCATAAGAGAAAGGTGGCATTGACGCCAATCCACTTCATTCACATAAGAGGGGTTAGAGTAAGCATATGAATAAGCAGAGAAATTCTTCGAGGACTTATGAACATAATGATTTGAAGAATAATGCACATATTCATAACCCTTAGATCTTCCCTATGAAACAGAAGTGTTAGCACGATGATGTTCATATGAAGATCTGGATCCATATGAGGACTTTGGTTCATGTGAGGAATTTGGTCCATATGAGTACTTGGATCCATATGAAGAACTTGATCTAGGGTTCCTATTCTTCACAGGTGGTGTCATGATGACATTCACCTGAAGACTTTCAAGGCACCTTTTGGGAACCCAGATTTTCTTCATAGGGGGGCCCTTCCTACAGTTTGTGCCAACATATCTTGCAAATACTTCACCATTCTGATTTTTGAACAATTTATAGTTGGAGTCAAATGACTCATTAGAAGAATATGAAGATTCACACGTAAAGCCAGATAAAGTAGATGGATCCAGTGAAGGCCCCTTAGCAGCAACCCATGAGGTTTTGGGATACTGCTATGGTTTCCAGTAGGTCCCATCAGCATTGAGTTTCCTCTCAAAGGCAATACCCTCTTTCCTAGGGTTCCTGTTGAGGATCTACTTTTTAAGCACATGACAAAGAGCCTGATGCCCTTTGAGGCTTTTGTACATGCCTGTCACATACAATTCCTTCAGCCCTGCATGGTCAGTGATACTAGTAGCATCCTTAGAGGAGGAATTTGTGTTAGCAGAGATAGTTGAAGAATTTGCAACAATAGAAGCATTTGAACTTTCAGGTGAACAATTAGCAGATTCACGTTCAATGCATTTCAAACATGGTGGAATGAATTCAACTTGAGCGGAACTAATTTGTTGAGCAAGCAATGAATCGCGTTCCTTCTGAAGATCTTCATAACTCACCCTTAGCTACTCAAGATATTGCTTTCTTTGAAGAAATTCATAAGGAAGCTTCTCATGATTAGATAAGAGAGTGTTATGATGACTCTGAAGATTATCAAACTTAGTATGAAGTCTTTAAAGATTTTTAGTCAAAGTTTTAGTACGATCCATTTCTTCACCCAACATATCATCGCTTTTGTCTAGCATATTTTGAACCTTTTCAAAAGCCTTTTGTTGTCTCACAGCAATCTTAGAAAGTTTAGAATAGCTAGGCTTGATGTTTTCATCAGATTCATCCTCACTTGATTTAGAGGAGGGATATTTGAGTACCTTTGAACCTTTTGCCATGAAGCAATAGGTGGGAGCATAGTCATCATCACCGTCATCAGCAGTGTTGGGGACGTCATTTTCTTCAGAGTTGAAGATGGACTTGCTGACGAACGCAGTAGCGAGGGCTAGGCTCGCCACACCAGAGTCTGACTCCTCAGATACCTCCTCTTCCTCATTTTCCCGAGATTCAGCTTCAGACTCCATTTCCTTGCCAATGAATGCCCGAGCCTTCTTGGAGTTGCTCTTCTTGTGAGATGAAGACATCGAGGGTTTTGATTATGAGGACTTTTAAGATTTCTTCTTCTTCTTCGAGTCATCAGAACTGTAATCCTTGTATTTCTTCTTCTTTGATTCCTTCTCCCATTGAGGACAATCTTGAATGTAGTGACCAGGCTTCTTGCATTTGTGGCAAGTTCTCTTCTTGTAGTCACGGGATGAGGAATTTGTTCTCATGTCATCACTTCTTGAGGATTTACCAAAGCGTCCACGTCTTGAGAACTTCTGGAATTTCCTCATGAGCATTGCTAGCTCCTGGCTCGGTTCTTCAGGATCACCAAGGCTGCTACCAGAATCCTCACCTTCAGATTTATAGACTGCCTTGGCTTTTAGTGCACATGATCTGCCATAGCTCGGTCCATAGAGGTCTCTCTTCTCAGCAAGCTGGAACTCATGAGTGCCTCTCGAGGATATAAGCGGGATCAAGTGACTTGTAGTCTCCTTGTTCTTGTATCATAAGTGCCAGAGTGTCAAATGAGGAATCAAGAAATCTCAGCAATTTCTTCACCAAGTGCTTGAAGCTCATTTGAAATTTCAGTGAGGCGATCTATGGTTCGCTGAACATTTTCATTGTCGAGTCTTTTAAAACGGTTGAAGAGATTGCGAAGAACGTCAACCCGAGAATCACGCTGTGTTGAGACTCCTTCGTTGACCTTGGACAGCCTATCCCAGGTAAGCTTCATTGTCTCAAAAGCACTCACTCTGCCATACTACCCTTTGCTTAGATGGACACATATGATGTTCTTTGCTTGAGAGTCGAGTTGCTTGAATCTCTTCACATCAGCAGCGTTGATGGTAGGAGTGACAGAGGGAATGCCATTTTCCACTACGTACTAGAGATCATTGTCAATTGCCTCAAGATGCATTCACATCTTGTTCTTCCAGTAGGGGTAGTTTGTCCCATTGAAGGTAGGACACCCAACGGAGACATAGATCATACCTGCAGTCGACATAACTAAAACTCCAGGTGGTTAAATGAAAATTACACATAACAAGGGAGTACCTTGCTCTGATACCAATTGAAAGTGCGTTATATCGACTAGGGGGGTGAATAGGTGATTTTTACAAATTCGTCACTGAGGAATTTCAGGGTGAGGAAATTCCTAAGCAACAAACTACTTAGCAGCGGAATAAGTACTCAGATGCAAGCATAACAGAGTAGTATCACGGTCATCATGATGAAATGAAAACAGGCACATAGTACAAGAAGAGTCAACACAGGATAAGCAGGCTGAAGACAAACTGAGTGAAGAAATTGAACTAAGGAAATTGAGAAAGTCTTCAGTCAAAGTCTTCAAACAATATCGATCAAATACAACAACACAGTAATGAGGAAATGAAAGGGTTGAGGAAATAGAACCAGTTAGCTCGGTGAAGACAATGATTTGGTAGACCAGTTGCAACTGCTGTGATAGTCGTACGTCTGGTTGGAGCGGCTAGGTATTTAAACCTGAGGACACATAGTCCCGGACACACAGTCCTCACCGTATTCTCCTTGAGCTAAGGTCACATAGACCTCGCCCAATCACTCGTGGTAATTATTCAGGTGACTTCCAAACCTTCACGGACTCGGTCACTCGGCGATCCACAATTTCCTCTTGGATGCTCTAGACCATGACGCCTAACCATTTGGAGGATGCACAGTCCTCAAAGGTAACAAGCGTCGGTTCCACATAGGAACAATCTCTTTAGTGATGCTCAATCACTTTGGATTTGTAGGTGTTTGGTTTGGGGTTTTGGGTTTTTCCTCACTTGATGATTTTTTCTCAAAGTCCTCGGAGGATGGGATGCTCTCAATGACAAGTGTCAGTTTCTCGCGGATCAGCCAACTAGCTAGTGGTTGTAGGGGGGCGGCTATTTATAGCCTAGGGAGCAGCCCGACATGATAAGACATAAATGCCCTTCAATGATATGACCGTTAGGTGGGTAGATATTTTGGGACAGCTGGCGCATAGCACAGCAATGGTCGAAAATTTGGCTGTCAAATTCCGCAGGGCTATCATGTTCCTCACTTGTAGGCAATCCGCACTGGCGATTTCCGAACTCCTCAGTCAACACAAATTCCTCAGAGAATAGAAGATCTGTGTCTCTGTCACTAAAGAAATTGACTGAATTGTATGGCATTTCCAATGGCTTCACTCGAATGGATTGGGTAGGTGTAGGATTTTGAGATGAGCATCACTTGGAAACTTTTCCTTAGTTTTACCTCGACCCCTTTAACAATATGGTGTTTCCTATGACTCAAGAAAGAGAAAAACAAAACTACGGAAACAAAAGTCTTCATGCTTCATATTCCTCGCATGAATATCAAGTCTTCGGGGTCACAGCAATTTCTTCACTTTCAAAGTCTTCAGAAAGCCAAAGTCTTCAGATGAAGGCATTCATTTTTAGGGGTCGACTTTCTCTGTAAATATCAAACTCCTCATAGAATTATAGACCTGTGTACACTCACAAACGCATTAGTCCCTTAACCTATAAGTCCTCAACACACCAAAATCACTAAGGGGCACTAGATGCACTTACAGGGACCCACAAGACCAGAGATAAATCGCGATAACTACTCCCCCCAGGTTCATGATGACACGTTCCAAGCCCTATTTTAAGGCATATTGTCATTTCATACATTATAAGGGGCTCCCCCATCAAAAATGCTTTCACGCCCCGCAGGGCCGTGCCCGAAGGTTTTTTATCATGCAGGTCAGAGCAAAAGGGAAGTGAAGGCCTAGCTGGATGCGCTGCTCCCGGTGTCATCTTCATCGTCTCCATCCGTGCCGCCTGCGTTGTCGTTGGCATCGTCATCACCTGCATCGCCCCCGCCGGCCGCAATCACAGTCGCGTCATCCTCGGGAGCGAACTCCGTGACCAGGTCATCCACTGTAACGCCCCGGACAAACCCGCCGGTGGTCGTTACTCCTGACAGGATCTAGACTGGCCCCACAGATCAATACTAGTCTTTTCTGTGCACTTTATCCTCACTCGTGCGCACCCGGGAGCAACTTCCCGGTCGGTCACCCATCCTGACACTACTCCAAGCTAAGCACGCTTAACTTTGAAGTTCTGTCCGAATGGGCTCCCGGAAAAGAAGGAATTACTTATTGATATGAGTAGTCTATCATCCCTAATAAGCCAGGCTATCACATACACCCCCACTCAGAGGAACCGACGTCCTCGTCGGGCCACAGGAACGTTCCCTCTTGGCACAAATGTCTGTGCTTCCAGTCCGGTACGTGTGCCATGCCGGGTGCCACGATGGGTCACAAACGTCATGAACAACATGACCACGCACCTGTCCGCCACCATCCGTGTAACCGCGAGGGTCGGCTCTGATACCAACTTGTAACGCCCCAGACAAACCCGCCGGTGGTCATTACTCCTGACAGGATCTAGACTGGCCCCATAGATCAATACTAGTCTTTTCTGCGCACTTTGTCCTCACTCGTGCGCACCCGGGAGCAACTTCCCGGTCGGTCACCCATCCTGACACTACTCCAAGCTGAGCACGCTTAACTTTGAAGTTCTGTCCGAATGGGCTCCTGGAAAAGAATGAATTTCTTATTGATATGAGTAGTCTATCATCCCTAATAAGCCAGGCTATCACATCCACCCAGCCCGCCAGGTTGTCTTGGATGACCCGGGGCACGAGGGCTATGGCGGCGTCGAAGTCGAAATGAGGGTCAAGGTTGAGGAGATGGCTGAAGACGTGTGAGAACGCACGCCCGAGAAGGCCTTGGCTTCTCTCTTCGATGAGTTTGCGAGCCCTCGTGGCCCGGTCCTCCAAACGGGTCACGATCTCGATGAATAAGAACAGGTGGCTGGCGTCGTCATCCTCGTGGGGGTGGGAAACGATCTCCTCGTAGATGGTGCCCAAGGCTCGGTTGGCCCTGACCTTGAGGGCCTGGAGCATGAAGGCACGGTCACACTGCATTGTCCGGTGGTGGTTCACTTCGTCCGCGGTCTTCTCCTAGAGGGACATGACGCCCTCAATCTTCTGCTAAAGAGAAGACAAGTTGACGTGAGCAAAGGCCAACTCAGCTAGAGAGGAGGCCCGAGCTTCCTTGGCGGCCCTCTCGTGTTGCTCTGCCGTGTCCAGCTTCATCTTGAGGGCAGTGGTCCTGCCCTTAAGCTTGGTCTCCAGGAGCTTCGACTTCAAGCGGTACTCGTTGACAAGAGCTGCACTTACCTTCACCACCCTCTAGTCGACCTCATGTTGGATCCCGGCCTCCCGAATGGCGATGACGTCCTCAGCCATGGATACTTGGCCCTCCCTCACTTCCAGCCGCTCAAGCTCCAGGCTGTGCTCCAAGACCTCCAGCGCCAGCACCTCCTCGCGTTCCTGGACCTCCTTCTCATCGGAGGGGGCCTCGCTCAGTGATGCTGCCAGGGTGGCCTTGCGTGCTTGGATCTGCCACTCAAGGGCAGCGCTCGAAGTTTGAAGCTCCCGCTCCCCAGCAGTCACCCCAGCCGCACCCGATGGCGTTCGCCCCCCTACATCCACATCCGGGGTGCGCGCCGCAGGATCGACGAACAAGGGAGCCACGATGATGGGATTCTTGCGAGGCCCCTCAAGGCCATTTGGGCGTAGCCCCTACTCATCAAAAAGGGGCATCTCCATCATGAAGTCTTCCTTGTTCGAGCATTGGTACAGGAGGCAACCCTCCTCCGGAAGCATGGTTGGCACTGAGTCGCCCATCAAAAGCTTGAGCATCGCGCCCAGCTTCTTGGAAGGAAGCGCAGGCACCCGGAGCCTCATGGGGTCCTTGCTGCCGGTAAAGGCCCACACTAGGCGTGAATGGCACTGGAGCGGAGCGATGTGCCACCGGACAAACTCCTTCACCCCCAATGGCGTCGTCACCCCGACCTTCAACCTGGCCAGCCTGGAATAGACATGGGTGAGCCGGCGGTCGACAAGCTTCTCGTGCCCCTAGTCAGAGCTGGGTGCCACCGGCGCTCGAGGGACCAGGAGCAGGGGGTTGAGTGTGTCGGCATCCACGTACACCCACTGCTTCCGGAACCCCTTCACGTTTGTGTAGAGCGTGAATTCGATGCCCGAGCCAGCCGTCGCTTCCACAGCCTCGAAGGCCATGCATCCCGGGCGCTGGTGGGCATCGACCAGGCGGAGCGAGAAGAAATGGCGAAGCAAGGCAACGGAGGGAGCAATGCCCACCATAGCCTCTCATAGAATGGCGAAGACGGCGAGGAGAATGAAGGATTGGGGGTCCAGATGCAGCGCCTGAATCTGGTAGTGTGAGATCGGGGCATTGAAGAAATTTGAAAGAGGGGGAATCAAGCCAACCAAGAGAGCATGAAGATGAATGGGGATCTCGATGGCTTTCATGTCAATCATGACCGGGAAGCAGGCCAGACCATCGTCGCCTTCCACTCGTTGGAATCGGCAGCCAGGGCCGGCCAGACCTTGAATAGCCCCTCACGGTTGATCACCGTCGACCGCTCAAGAGCAGGCTCCAAGACTGGCCGAGATCCGGCCGATGCGCATGCCTTTTCCTTCTTCTTCGACCGCGGGTCCATGGTGGCAAGAGAGGATTGGCGCTGCGTCAAATCTAGGAGAAGAGTTGCGGGTTCGCAGAAGAGAGGAAGAGGCAAGGGTAGGCACGACGAGCAATGAAGGCAGAGCTGCGCTAGCAACTGGCGGCCGCCAGGCCTGGCAGTTATCAAGGCTGCGTGGGGAAGTGGAGACACCCACATCCCGTCAATTGATACGTCTCCAACATATCTATAATTTTTTATTGTTCCATGCTATTATATTATCAATCTTGGATGTTTTATATGCATTTATATGCTATTTGATATGATTTTTGGGACTAACCTATTAACCTAGAGCCCAGTGCCAGTTTCTGTTTTTTCCTTGTTTTTGAGTTTCTCAGAAAAGGAATATCAAATGGAGTCCAATTAAGCTGAAACTTTACGATGATTGTTTTTGGACCAAAAGAAGCCCACGGAGTACCGGAGATGCACCAGAGGAGTCCTGAGGCCTCCACAAGGGTGGAGGGCACCCCCAACCCCTAGGGCGCGCCCTCCGACCTTGTGAGCGCCTCGTGGACTCCCCTGACTTGTTCTCGACGCCAACACCTCTTATATATCCCCAAACCTCCTGAACAGAACCTAGATCGGGAGTTTCACTATCGCAAGCCACTGTAGCCACCAAGAACCAATCGAGACCCTGTTTCGGCACCCTGTCGGAGGGGGAAATCATCATCGATGGTCGTCTTCATCATCCCGGCGCTCTCCATGATGAAGAGGGAGTAGTTCACCCTCGGGGCTGAGGGTATGTTCCAGCAGCTATGTGTTTGATCTCTCTCTCTCTCTCGTGTTCTTGATTTGGAATGATCTTGATGTACCGCGAGCTTTGCTATTATAGTTGGATCTTATGATTTTTCTCCCCCTCTACCTTCTTGTAATGGATTGAGTTTTCCCTTTGAAGTTATCTTATCGGATTGAGTATTTAAGGATTTGAGAACACTTGATGTATGTCTTGCATGTGCTTATCTGCGGTGACAATGGGATATTCATGTGATCTACTTGATGTATGTTTTGGTGATCAACTTGTGGGTTCTGTGACCTTGTGAACTTATGCATAGGGGTTGGCACACGTTTTCGTCTTGACTCTCTGGTAGAAACTTTGGGGCACTCTTTGAAGTTCTTTGTGTTAGTTTGAATAGATTAATATGAGATTGTGTGATGCATATTGTATAAACAAACCCGCGGATACTTGTGGTGACATTGGAGTATCTAGGTGACATTAGGGTTTTGGTTGATGTGTGTCTTAAGGTGTTATTTTAGTACGAACTCTAGGTCTGTTTGTGACACTTATAGGAATAGCCCAATAGATCGATCAGAAAGAATAACTTTGGGGTGGTTTCGTACCCTACAATAACCCCTTAGTTTATCCTCCGATATTAGTGACTTTGGAGTGACTCTTTGTTGCACATTGAGGGATTGTTATAAGATCTAATTATGTTATCATTGTTGAGAAAATTTGCACTGGTGAAAGTATGAACCCTAGGCCTTGTTTCGAAGCATTGGAATACCATTTTTGCTCAGTTTTGTTACTTGCTACCTTGCTGTTTTTGTATTTTCATATTACAAAAACCTATATCTACCATCCATACTGCACTTGTATCACCATCTCTTCACCGAACTAATGCACCTATACAATTTACCATTGTATTGGGTGTGTTGGGGACACAAGAGACTCTTTGTTATTTGGTTGCAGGGTTGTTTGAGAGACACCATCTTCAACCTACGCCTCCCACAGATTGATAAACCTTAGGTCATCCACTTGAGGGAAATTTTCTACTACTCTACAAACCTTTGCACTTGGAGGCCCAACAATGTCTACAAGAAGAAGGTTGCATAGTATACATCAAGCTCTTTTCTGGCGTCGTTGCCGGGGAGGTTAGTGCATGAAGGTATATCTTTAGATCTTGCAACTGAATCTTTTAGTTTCTTGTTTTATAACTAGTTTAGTCTATAAAAGAAAACTACAAATAATGGAATTGAGGTTGCCTCATATGCTTCATATTTTTAATGTCTTTCGTGAAAATAAGGATTCCGATAATTGTGCCAAAGTGTTAGAAGAAGAATGCATTAAAATGTTTGGCACTAAATCTTTGTATGATGAGCATGATTGCAATGTTGTTAGTATGAATTCCTTGAATATCCATGATGCTAATGATATGCAAAGCCACAAGCTTGGGGATTCTATGTTTGATAAAGATGATACGTTTAGTCCCCCAAGTTTTCATGAGCAAATTTTTATGATGAGAGCATGCCCCCTATTTATGACGATTATTGTGATGACTTGTATGCTATAAAGAATAATGATAACCATGAAACTTGTCATCATGATTTTAATTTTCAATTGGATTATGCCTCACATGATAGTTATTTTGTTGAGTTTGCTCCCGCTATTATCCATGACAATAAATTTGCTTATGTGGAGAGTAATAAAATTTATATGCTTATGCATTATGAAAAGAATGCTTGATGTGATTCTTATTTTGTTGAATTCATTCTTGATCCTACTCAAAATTATTATGAGGGAGGAGTATATGCTTGTAGGAGTTGCAATAATATCAAGTTTCCTCCCTACATATTGAAAATCTTGAAGTTTTGCTTGCTTTACCTTCCTATACAAGTTGATTCTTGTTCCCATAAGTTGTTTTCTCTCAAAATCCCTATGCATAGGAAGTGGGTTAGACTTAAATGTGATAGTCATATGCTTCATGATGCTCCCATTATGTTTCAATTCTTATATTTTATGTGAGCATCATTGAAATCGTCATGCCTAGCTAGAAAGGCATTAAAGAAAAGCGCTTGTTGGGAGAGAACCCAATATTTCCCCCTACTATTTTTGTGTGTTCACATGATTATGCTATTTTATTAATCATGTTTTATAGCTTTTGTTTCAATAAAGTGCCAAGTAAGGCCTTTGGGATGATCTATGGTGATAGTTTATTTGATCTTGCTGAAAAACAGAAACTTTTGCGCTCAGGAAAACAATTATTATTTTTAACAGAAGTGTGATAAATACTGATTCTTTTTGCAGAAGATTAACATACAAATTTCTTGGGTTTTCCTAATTTTTCGGAATTTTTGGAGTTACAAAAGTATTCTAGAGTTACAAATTACTACAAACTGTTCTGTTTTGGACATATTCTGTTTTCGATGCATAGTTTGCTTGTTTTCTAATTTCTATGGCTTATATTGATTAATATAAATTGTTGAAATGATAGGGTACAGTAGGCATCATGTGATAAAAATTATGAATCTTGTTTTTAAAGTACCTAAGTGGTGATTTGCTTTCTTATACTAACGGAGCTTATGAGTTTTCTGTTGAGTTTGTGTTGTGAAGTTTTCAAGTTTTGGGTAAATTTTTGATGGACTGTGGAATAAGGAGTGGAAAGATACTAAGATTGTGGATTCCCAAGGCAGCCCAAGGTAATATTCAAGGACAACCAAGAGCCTAAGCTTGGGGATGCCCCGGATGGCATCCCCTCTTTCGTCTTCGTTCATTAATAACCTTACTTGGAGATATATTTTTATTCACCACATGATATGTGTTTTGCTTGGAGCATCATTTTGTTTTATTAGGATTTACTTGCTGTTATTTAGAATAATGTTTTGCATGTTTTAGTTTAATAAGAAGGTCAAGTGTAGCCTTTGCCATGCTTATTTTGCAAGTCCATATATTGCTGTTTTAAAAAACAGAAAGTTTGATGTTATGTTTTGAATATTTGTGAATAGTCAGAACATGATAAAATCTTGAAATTTTACACATGTAACAACAAATTATCTATAGTGTGGTAATTTTTTAGAATTTTTGGAGTTAAAGAAGTATGATTCCTCTTGCATTCTTTACAGACTATCCTGTTTAGACAGATTGCTGTTATGATTGCATTGTTTGCATATGTTCACTTGTTTAATGATTTTAATTGAGGATGGGAGTCTTAAATATGCAGAGGAATTTAGTATGCAATGTCAAATTATATTTTTAGTGATTTTCTATAGTAGAGAATGATAAGGTTTAGCATGGATTTATACTAACTTATCTCACGAGTTTTTGTTGAGTTATGTGTGGATGAAGTTTTTAAGAATTAGGGAAACCGTGATATGAGAGGAATTAAGGAGACACAAAAGCTCAAGCTTGGGGATGCCAAGGGCATCCCTAGTTAATATTCCAAGAAGTCTCAATCATCTAAGCTTGGGGATGCCCAGGTAGGCATACCACCTTTCTTCTTCAACAATTATCGGTCAGGTTTGGTTGAGCCTAAGTTTTTGCTTCTTCACATGATATGTGCTATCCTTGCAATGTGATTTTTTTGCTTGATATTTGAATAAAGTACTTAATATATGAAATTTTATTTATGAGGAGTCTTCACATCGTGACATAATTATTTGACTACTCATTGATCTTCACTTATATCTTTTGGAGTAGTTTGTCATTTGCTCTAGTGCTTCACTTATATCTTTTTAGAACACGGCCGTAGTTTTATTTTGAAGAAATTGGCGAACTCTCATGCTTCACTTATATCATTTTGAGAGTCTCTAAACAGCATGGTAATTTGCTTTGGTTATAAATTTAGTCCTAACATGATAGGCATCCAAGAGGGATATAATAAAAACTTTCATATAAAGTGCATTGAATACTATGAGAAGTTTGATTCCTTATGATTGTTTTGAGATATGAAGATGGTGATATTAGAGTCATGCTAGTGAGTAGTTGTGAATTTGAGAAATACTTGTGTTAAAGTTTGTGATTCCCGTAGCATGCACGTATGGTGAACCGTTAGTGTTGAAGTCGGAGCATGATTTATTTATTGATTATCTTCCTTATGAGTGGTGGTCGGGGATGAGCGATGGACTTTTCCTACCAATCTATCCCCCTAGGAGCATGCACATAGTACTTCGTTTCGATAACTAATAGATTTTCGCAATAAGTATGTGAGTTTTTTATGACTAATGTTGAGTCCATGGATTATACACACTCTCACCCTTCCACCATTGCTATCCTCTCTAGTGTCGCACAACTTTCACCAGTACCATAAACCCACCATATACCTTCCTCAAAACAGCCACCATACCTACCTATTATGGCATTTCCATAGCCATTCCGAGATATATTGCCATGCAACTTTCCACCGTTCTGTTTATTATGACACGCTCCATCATTGTCATATTGCTTTGCATGATCATGTAGTTGACATCGTATTTGTGGCAAAGCCACTGTTCATAATTATTTCATACATGTGACTCTTCATTCATTGCACATCCTGGTACACCATCGGAGGCATTCATATAGAGTCATATTTTGTTCTAAGTATCGCGTTGTAATTCTTGAGTTGTAAGTAAATAAAAGTGTGATGATCATCATTATTAGAGCATTGTCCTAGTGAGGAAAGGATGATGGGGACTATGATTCCCCCACAAGTCGGGATGAGACTCCGGAAGAAAAATAAAAAAAGGTCGAGAAAGAGAGAAGGCCCAAAAAATATGAGATAAAAAGATAGAAGGGGCAATGCTACTATCCTTTTATCACACATGTGCTTAAAAGTAGTACCATGATCTTCATTATAGAGAGTCTCGTATATTGTCACTTTCATGTAATAGTGGGAATTTTCATTATAAAACTTGGCTTGTATATTCCAATGATGGGCATCCTCAAATTGCCCTAGGTCTTCATGAGCAAGCAAGTTGGATGCACCCCCACTTAGTTTCATTTTGAGCTTTCATAAAATTATAGCTCTAGTGCATCTGTGGCATGGCAATCCTTACTCACTCACATTGATATCTATTGATGGGCATCTCCATAGCCTGTTGGAACGCCTAGTTGATGTGAGACTATCTCCTTCTTTTTGTCTTCTCCACAACCACCGTCTATTCCACCTATAGTGCTATGTCCATGGCTCACGCTCATTTATTGTGTGAAAGTTGAAAAAGTTTGAGAACATCAAAAGTACGAAACAATTGCTTGGCTTGTCATCGGGGTTGTTGATACGTCTCCAACGTATATATAATTTTTGATTGTTCCATGCTATTATATTATCTGTTTTGGATGTTTATGGGCTTTATTTTACACTTTTATATTATTTTTGGGACTAACCTATTAACCAAGAGCTCAGTGCCAGTTCCTGTTTTTTCCCTTGTTAAAGTGTTTCGCAGAAAAAGGAATATCAAACAGAGTCCAAACAGAATGAAACCTTCGGGAGCGTGATTTTTGGAACGAACGTGATCCAGGAGACTTGGAGTTGAAGTCAAGGAAGATTCGAGGTGGCCACGAGGAAGGGAGGCGTGCCTGCCCCCTGGGCGCGCGCCCCACCCTCGTGGCTCCCCTTACCGACTTATTTCGCCTATATATATATCAATATACCCTAGAAACATCGAGCAAAAAAATAGATAGGGAGTTCCACCGCCAGAAGTCTCCGTAGCCACCAAAAACCAATCTAGACCCGTTCCGGCACCCTGCCGGAGGGGGGAATCCCTCTCCGGTGGCCATCTTCATCATCCCGGCGCTCTCCATGACATGAAGGGAGTAGTTCTCCCTCGGGGGTGAGGGTATGTACCAATAGCTATGTGTTTGATCTCTCTCTCTCTCTCGTGTTCTTGAGGTGGTACGATCTTGATGTATCGCGAGCTTTTCTATTATAGTTGGATCTTATGATGCTTATCCCCCTCTACTCTCTTCTGATGGATTGAGTTTTCCCTTTGAAGTTATCTTATCGGATTGAGTCCTTAAGGATTTGAGAACACTTGATGTATGTCTTGCACTTGCTTATCTGTGGTGACAATGGGATATCATGTGGTCCACTTGATGTATGTTTTGGTGATCAACTTGCAAGTTCCGTGACCTCGTGAACTTATGCATAGGGGTTGGCACATGTTTTCGTCTTCACTCTCTGGTAGAAACTTCGGGGCACTCTTGGAAGTTCTTTGTGTTGGTTGAATAGATGAATCTGAGATTGTGTGATGCATATCGTATAATCATACCCACGGATACTTGAGGTGACATTCGAGTATGTAGGTGACATTAGGGTTTTGGTTGATTTGTGTCTTAAGGTGTTATTCTAGTAGGAACTCTATGATAGATTGAACGGAAAGAATAGCTTCGTGTTATTTTTCTACGGACTCTTGAATAGATCGATCAGAAATGATAACTTTGAGGTGGTTTCGTACCCTACCATAATCTCTTCGTTTGTTCTCCGCTATTAGTTACTTTGGAGTGCCTCTTTGTTGCATGTTGAGGGATAGTTATATGATCCAATTATGTTATTATTGTTGACGGAACTTGCACTAGTGAAAGTATGAACCCTAGGCCTTGTTTCAACGCATTGCAATACCGTTTGTGCTCACTTTTATCATTAGTTACCTTGCTGTTTTCATATTTTCAGAATACAAAAACTTTTATCTACCATCCATATTGCACTTGTATCACCATCTCTTCGCCGAACTAGTGCACCTATACAATTTACCATTGTATTGGGTGTGTTGGGGACACAATAGACTCTTTGTTATTTGGTTGCAGGGCTGTTTGAGAGAGGCCATCTTCATCCTACGCCTCCCACAGATTGATAAACCTTAGGTCATCCACTTGAGGGAAATTTGCTACTTTTGTAACACCCCAAATTTTCAGTTTTGAATGTTATACATTAGATCATCATGCATATCATATTTTATTTGCTTTGGGTTTTGATCCTAGAAAATTCTAAGCAACTCAAGGACCCACGGAGAGAGTTGGGGATTTCGTTATTTTCATATTTGAGTTTTTTCTCAAATTTTGAGAATAGGATCATTTGATTTTATTTATTTTATCATCAATTATTTCTATTACAAAAATATGAGAGAGGGAATAAAATGACTTTCCCAAAATATAGAAATATTGAGGATTCAATAAAAAATCAAATAGTTTTATTTCAGAGTTTTTATTATTTGAATTAGGAAAAATGCGCGTTTTTCAAAATTGCATTTAGGGCCCAAATAAATGTTCACTTTGTCGGGCTCGATTTTAGAAGCCCGGGAAAATTTATTTCGGGATTTTTGGAGTCCGTTTACTATTTCTTTTTATTTTTCTTCCAAGCGAAAAAAAACGGAACCGACTATGGGCCGTACTCGGCCAGGACTCCGCCTGGCCGGGGCCTTTATAAGCCGGGGCAAGCCAGCCCGAAGGCCCAGCCGCCCCGAAACCCGAGCCGCGCCCAGCACCAGCCCCG
Organism: Triticum dicoccoides; assembly: GCF_002162155.2. NCBI lineage: Eukaryota > Viridiplantae > Streptophyta > Magnoliopsida > Poales > Poaceae > Triticum > Triticum dicoccoides. The sequence continues at coordinate 194,501,212 of NC_041380.1, forward strand.
CCACCGCCAGCCGCCGATCCGCCGGAGCCGCGCGTCGCCCGAGGTTCGCCGCACCTCGAAATCCGTGCCGTTTAAAAAAAAATCCGTTCTTCGTTTTTCTTTTTCGTCGGATTTTCCGCGGTTATTTTCTGATCGCGATTTCTGATCCGATTTTCGTTTTAGTTTTTCTTTTCGCTTGTTTATCGGAATCAGGCGATTCAAGCGCCTCGAGTTTCGTCTCGAAACCCTCTATCCGAATAATCAACTTAAACAAGTTTTTGCTACTGTAAAATTTGACTTAGGTTCAGATTACTAGAACGAAGTTGTTTTCTTTCGCCGTTTGACTTTCTTTGCTTCGTTCGATTTGATTCTTTTTGCCAACGGAGTTCTTAAGTTGAACCTTCTGGTTAGATCTCTTATTTGAGTTTTACCTGTGCATTAGATGAGTGCTTATTGTATGCTTGTTTGTTTGCCTGCGATAGAGTACCCGGAGTGCGCCGCCTGTTACTTCGAATCGTTAGGTTTCACGGATCATCAGCAAGGCAAGTAACACTTTGATCATACCTTTTCTACAACCCAGTTTTTTTGCATTAGATCAATCTTCACACATTGCATGATTAGGATCTAATTAAACTGTGGGATGGGAAGTAGATGAGGTTGTACCTATTACCTGTTTATTATCAAACCTTTGGGAGTTACTTCTACGTTTGCTTATTATGCCATGCTATGCTAGTAGACGTGGATTGGGTGAGTGAAATCCATGACAGATGTGAGATTGATAATTAATGGTTTATCTAAGGTGGCAACTTAAATACACATCTGGGTGGATTGAGGCACCTGGGTATTCCAGGACATGCCTGTTTTCTTTTGGACCGCCACCCAGACTCAAAGGGATCATGAGATTTTTTCAAACTAGAAACTTCCGTGTGCAGCCACAAGCCATTATGGGCTCTGGCATAGTTGATTAAGTCGTGCAAACTCTTACAGGGTAGACTAGCAGATGTAGGGGAAAGTAGGTGTACCGGTCTATCCATCGTAAGGTGCTAGCGCTTTTGAAAGACTGTGTCTCGGTCATCCGTTTCTCAAACACCATGTAGTGCGAGAAATCCAACAGAGGCGATCGAGTCTTGTGGGGAAAAGTGCGCAAACCTCTGCAGAGTGTAACAAACTAATCATGATTAGCCGTGTCCCCGGTTATGGACACCTTGAGTATCTAGTATCTGGATTATCATGTGAATCTCAACATGTTACTCTAAAATTAATGTTGTTGGGTTAATGATGATGCTTAATTGGGATTGAGAATGCTGTCAACCATTCTCAATGTTTAACAACCACCATGATAGTAATTAAATTTATTCCTTTTGAAGTAGGGAAAAATTGGTTTTATCCAAAACTATAACCATAGAGCTTTCCACCAGCCAAATATGCATATAGTATAGCTGTTGCATTCCATTTACTCTCTATGTGTTACCTTGCCAGCATATTCCATGTGCTGACCCGTTTTCGGGCTGCAACGTTAATGTTGCAGACTTTTCAGACGATGATTAAGGAGTTTTAGGTCGTGGTTCTATACTCAGTGATGCCGTTGGAGTTGATGGACTCACTTATCTTCCAAGCCTTCCGCTGTTATCGTAATTAGATGGCCTTAAGCCATATTTATTGTAATAAGTTCTCTTTTGAGACACTCGATGTAATAAGTGTGTGATTGCTACTCTGCTATAAATCCTCCGAGTACTGTGTGGTGTCAGCATTACTGATCTAGGGATGACACCGGAGCACAGAGATCAGACTCTTTGAGGTCTGGTCGCTACAACTTTCCTACAAACCTCCGCACTTGGAGGCCCAACAACGTCTATAAGAAGGTTGTGTAGTAGGCATCAAGCTCTTTTCTGGCGCCATTGCCCGGGAGGTGAGTGCTTGAAGGTATATCTTTAGATCTTGCAATCGAATCTTTTAGTTTCTTGTTTTATCACTAGTTTAGTTTATAAAAGAAAATTACAAAATGGAATTGAGTTTACCTCATACGCTTTGTCTTTTTAATATCTTCCGTGAGAATGATGGAAAGGAAAATTGTGCTCAAGTGCTAGAAGAAGAAGTCTATAGAATGGTTGGCACTAAATATTTGAATGATGAGCATGATTGCAATGTTGTTAGTATGAGTTCCTTGAATATCCATGATGCTAATGATATGCAAAGCCACAAGCTTGGGGAAGCTATGTTTGATGAGGATGATATTTTTAGTCTCCCAAGTTTTGATATGCAAATTTATTTTGATGATAGCATGCCTCCTATTTATGATGATTATATTGATGAAAGTGGGTTTGGAAGAGTGTCAACTTTAGGAAGTAATGATCCCACTATTTCGGTGGGTGTTGAATCTTATTGTGATAATTATAAAAGTGGATTTGGAGATGTCATGACTTTATTTAGTAATGATTCCACTATTTCGGAAGAGGTTCCAATTGATTATGAGAACAAAGTTGCTATCTATGATGATTATTGTGATGACATGTATGCTATAAAGAATAATGATAACCATGAAACTTGTCATCACGATTTTAGTTTTCAATTGTATTATGCCTCACATGATAGTTATTTTGTTGAGTTTGCTCCCACTATTATGAATGAGAAGAATTTTGCTTATGTGGAGTGTAATAAAATTTCTATGCTTGTAGATCATGAAAAGAATTCTTTATGTGATAGTTATATTGTTGAATTCATTCATGATGCTACTTAAAATTATTATGAGGGAGGAACATATGCTTGTAGGAATTGCAATAATATCAAGTTCCCTCTCTATGTGCTTAAAATCCAGAAGTTCTGCTTCTTTTACCTTCCTATGCAAGTTGATTCTTGTTCCCATAAGTTGTTTGCTCACAAAATCCAAATGCATAGGAAGTGGGTTAGACTTAAATGTGCTAGTCATATTCTTCATGATGCTCTCTTTATGTTACAATTCTTATCTTTTATGTGAGCATCATTGAAATCATCATGCCTAGCTAGGGGCATTAAACGATAGCGCTTGTTGGGAGGCAACCCAACTTTATTTTTGTTCCTTGCTTTTTGTTCCTGTTTAGTAATAAATAATTCATCTAGCCTTTGTTTAGATGTGGTTTTATGTTTTAATTAGTGTTTGTGCCAAGTAGAACCATTGGGAAGACTTGGGGAAAGTCTTTTTGATATTCCTATAAAAAACAGAAACTTTAGCACTCACAAGATTTGCTGCCATTTTTAATGGAAAGTGATATTTAGTTAATTCTTTTTGAAGATGATTAATAAATAAATTCCTCACGTCCAGCAATTTATTTTAGAATTTTTGGGGTTCCATAAGTATACGTTGGATCCAGATTACTACAAATTGTTCTGTTTTTGACAGATTCTGTTTTCATTGTGTTGTTTGCTTATTTTGTTAAATCTATGAGTATTATCGGAGGTTATGAACAATAGATAAGTTAGAATACAGTAGATATTACACCAATATGAATTTATAATGAGTTCACAACTGTACCTAACTGGTGATTTATTTTCTTATACTAACGGAGCTTACGAGTTTTCTATTAAGTTTTGTGTTGTGAAGTTTTCAAGTTTTGGGTAAAGATTCGATGGACTATGGAATAAGGAGTGGAAAGAGCCTAATCTTGGGGATTCCCAAGGCACCCCAAGGTAATATTAAAGGACAACCAAGAGCCTATGCTTGGGGATGCCCCGGAAGGCATCCCCTCTTTCAGCTTCGTTCATCGGTAACTTTACTTGGAGCTATATTTTTATTCACCACATGATATGTGTTTTGCTTGGAGCGTCATTTTATTTTATTTTGTTTTGATTGCTTTTTGAATAAAATACCAAGATCTGAAATTATTAAGTGTTAGAGAGTCTTCACATAGTTGCATAATTATTCGACTACTCATTGATCTTCACTTATATCTTTCGGAGTAGTTTGTCATTTGCTCTAGTGCTTCACTTATATCTTTTAGAGCACGGCGGTGGTTTTATTTTATAGAAATAATTGAGCTCTCATGCTTCACTTATATTATTTTGAGAGTCCTTTATAACAACATGGAATTATAAAAACTTTTATATAAAGTGCATTGAATACTATGAGAAGTTTGATACTTGATGATTGTTTTGAGATATGGAGATGGTGATATTAGAGTCATGCTAGTTGAGTAGTTGTGAATTTGAGAAATACTTGTGTTGAAGTTTGTGATTCCCGTAGCATGCACGTATGGTGAACCGTTATGTGACGAAGTCGGAGCATGATTTATTTATTGATTGCCTTCCTTATGAGTGGCGGTCGGGGACGAGCGATGGTCTTTTCCTACCAATCTATCCCCCTAGGAGCATGCGCGTAGTACTTTGTTTCGATAACTAATAGATTGTTGCAATAAGTATGTGAGTTATTTATGACTAATGTTGAGTCCATGGATTATACACACTCTCACCCTTCCACCATTGCTAGCCTCTCTAATACCGCGCAACTTTCGCCGGTACCATAAACACACCATATACCTTACTCAAAACAACCACCATACCTACCTATTATAGCATTTCCATAGCCATTCTGAGATATATTGTCATGCAACTTTCCACTGTTCCGTTTATTATGACACACTCCATCATTGTCATATTTCCTTGCATGATCATGTAGTTGACATCGTATTTGTGGCAAAGTGTAACATCCCAAATTTTCAATTTGGAATGTTATACATAGATCATTCTTGCATATCATATTTTATTGCATTTAGTCTCGCGATCCTTGAAATCGTAAGAAACTCAAGGACCCTCGGAGAGAGTTGGGGATTTCCCTAGTTTTCAAATTTGATTTTATCAAATTTTGAAACAAGGATTTTGGTTTCAATTATTTTTCTCTCCGAAAATATTTCATATTAAAATATATGAGAGGAGATAATATGACTTCTCCATAATAAATGAAATATTGGAGGAAAAATGTTAAAATCAATATTTTCTTTTATTTGGATTTTATTGCAATTTTGTTTGCATTAGAAAAATTGCACATTTTCCAAATTGCATTTTAGAGCCAAGAAAATGTTCATCTCGTTCTAAATATTTTACATAGACGGAGAATATTTGTTTTGGCATTTTTAGAATTTTATTTTATTTTCTAGTATTTTTTTGTTTCAGCGGAATTATTTAAAAGAAAAACACGCCAAGGGCTAACTGGGCCGAAGCCCAGCCGCCAGGCCCACCTCCCCGCGCCTCCATCTCCTAGCGGGAGACCACCGCCGCCGCGCCGCCGAACCAGAGTCCGGCTCAGACTCCACTTCCCCCGCGCCGTGCCCCCTCCCCCAAGGCACCGCCCCCCTCTCCTTAAAAGCCGCGCCCCGCCGCCCTTGGA
>NC_041380.1:194506986-194515099 GCF_002162155.2 Triticum dicoccoides
CCCCGCCGCCCCTTGCCCGTTGCCGCGCCGCCCGTCGCCCAGAGCCGCTGCCGCCCTCGCCGGAGCCGCCGCCGTGCCGGACCACGCCGGAGGTATAGCGCCGTTCGCTTTTTTTAGAAAACCGGTTCGGTTTTCGTTAGAAAACCTAAGTCGTTTTTTTGGTTCACCGGTTTTTTCGGTTTTTCTGTTTAGCGGACGTTCTTTTTAACGAATAGTTTTTGCTCATTAGTTACAGATAACGAACGCATGTTCGTTAGCCTGTTCGTCAGTTTTCTTTTATCAGATTAATCCGCGATTATTCCTGGTCACGATTTCTGATCCGATTTTCGTTCTAGTTTATCTTTTTGCTTGTTAGTCGGAATCAGGCGATTCAAGCGCCTAGATCTTCATCTCTAGACCCTCTTTTTGTTTAACCAACTTGAACAAGTTTTTGCTACTATAAAATTTGACCTAGGTCCATATTAGTAAACGGATCTTGTTTCTTTCGCCGTTTGAGTTTCGTTGCTCCGTTCGATTTGATTCTTTTTGCAAACTGGAATTCTTAAGTTGAACTTTCTTGTTAGATCTTCTTTTATTTGAGATTTACCCATGTTTCTTAGCTTGATTGCTTATGTATTCTATTGTTTGTTTGCAATAGAATTCCCGGAGTGCGAAGCATGTTATTTGGAGTCCCTAGGTTTCGCGGATCATCAGCAAGGCAAGTAACACTTTGATCATACCCCTTTATCACCCAGTTTTTATGCATTAGTTCCAATCCTCAAATATTGCATGGTTAGGATGTCATTAACATGTGGGTTGGGAAGTAGTTGATGAGGTAGAACCTATTACCGTGTTACTTTCAAACCTTTGGGAGTTACTTCTATGCGTTGCTTATATTGCTATGCTATGCTCGTAGACGAGGTTTGGGTGAGTGAAATCCATGACAGATGCGAGATTGATAAGTAATGGTTCAACTTAAGGTGGCAACTTAAATACACATCTTGGTGGATTGTTGCACCTGGAGTACCCAGTGTAGCCTATATTTTCTGGAAATCCCGGAGTACCCGTGTAATCTTCCTATGGACCGCCACCCAGGCTCAAGGGGAACTGAGATGATTCATGCAAGAAACTTCCGTTTGTAGCCACAGGCTATTATGGGCTCTAGCATAGTTGAGTAAGTTATGTGAAGCTCTTGAAGAGGTGGATCAGCAGGTAGTGGGATTGTAGGTTTGGTATGGTCTACCCGGAGTAGAGAGTTAATGTTTCTGAAAGACTGTGTCTCGGTCATCCGTTTCTCAAACACCCTGTAGTGCAAGAAATCCAACGGAGGAGATCGAGTCTCGTGGGGAAAAGTGCACAAACCTCTACAGAGTGTATAAACTAATCATGGCTAGCCGTGTCCCTGGTTATGGTCAAATCTTGAGTATCTAGCACTTGGAGTATCTTAAGTATCTCATCACTTTTAACTTAATATTGTTGGGTTGTTAATTACTTTAATTGGGATTGAGTTGGAGGAACCTTCTCAATGATGTTTCAACTACCATGATAGTTAAAATAAAATATATTCCTTTGTTGTAGGAAAAAATTGGCTTTTCGCAAAAACTATAACCATAGAGATTTCCACCAGCCAAATATGCATATAGTGATAGTATTATTCTGTTCTTGCTCTACTGTGTTATTTTACCAGCATATTCCATATGCTGGCCCGTTTTTGGGCTGCAACGTATTATGTTGCAGACTTTTTAGATGAGGAGTAAGGTCCGTTAGGTCGTTGTCGTGCAACTCAGCTATGCCGTTGGAGTTGATGGACTCACTTTGTCTTCCAAGCCTTCCGCTGTTATTGTAATAAGTTGTCTTTGGAGACATTCAATGTAATAAGTGTGTGATTGCTACTCTGTTATAAATCCTCGAGTACTGTGTGTGTCAGCATTACCGATCCAGGGATGACACTGAAGCATAGAGACTTGACCGTTTGAGGCCGGGTCGCTACAAGATGGTATTAGAGCACACACTGAGTGTAGGACACGACCACTAAGCTAAAACCATAGATCACTATTCTATTCTCATTTCTGACTCCTCTCCATTTTCTACTCTTTAGGATGGCGGACGCAAGGAACAAGTTTGCACAACCAGATGAAGAATCACCTTTTGGAAGGCATTTGAAGGAAGTCACTAGGTACCTGAACATAGGAATACCAAGCTTCACCGGGACCTACAATGCCACTTTACCAGAAGAGGAGCGATGGATGATTAAAGTACAAGTTCCAGGAAGGACCTTCATGCCAGTCACTAAACCCATAGAGTTTTCCTTCGATGCACCAACCTGGAGTTTAGGAAAGATTATGGCAGCTCACATCACTGTGGGAAGCATTGGAGAAGTTTATCAAAAGGAGCTTAAGGATACTATTTACCAGATCTGTGGGCGCTGAGACGAGCAATGGGAGATGATCAGCACCAGGAAGGATAGATCAATTGCAGCTTTCATCCAGGAACTAAACCAACACATTCGACGCCAGGAGAATCAGATGTGCGCAGGCATGATAGATCTGAAGAAGGCAATGACTAGGATCGCAGAACTGGAGGAAGAACTCAAGGCTACACGTGAAGATTATGAGGAGGAAATCATCGTACTAGTGGAGAAGAATGACGACCTGATTAAGAAGATCGGAATATTCATGGGAGACCCCACACCAGTAAAAGAAGACGAAGAACCCAAGGAGATTCGCCCGGAAGACTACATCATCATCGACGACACCGACTCTAACCTGAGCGATGATGACTTTGAAGACGAAGCTGGAGCAGATATCATGGAGTCTGCAACCGAGGAATATTTCTAGTAGACCACCACATCAGTAGTAGTATTCCACCATGTAAATAGAGTAGCCCGAGCACTTTTGCGATAGTTAGACTGATTGTATGACTTGATTGATTGATTGAGTGAAATGTTTGTGTTTGTCTCATGTGCATATGGGTAGTGCTTTCTCATTAGATCTCATTCTATTCTAATCTCTCCCCTCTAAACCCAATAGATGCCTCCGAGACGTGACCCCAGATTTGCTTTCTCACCGGAGCTCACTCAGTTGATCCAGCAACAGAATACCATGATGCAGTTGTTAGTTCAGAACCAAGGCAGTAGCAACAACAACAACAACAACAACAACAACAACAATCCAGCACCACCCCCACCACTAGTGGACAACTTAGCCCATTTCCTGAGGTTGCAGCCGCCGGTGTTTTCCAGTAGCATCGAGCCTATAGTAGTAGATGATTGGCTCCGCAGGATTGGAAGGGAGTTAACCACTTCAAGATGTACTGATGCTGAGAAGGTGCATTTTGGCGCACATCAGTTGGATGGACCGGTAGCCTCATGGTGGGATAGTTACACTGTCACCTATCCTATAGCCACGGTGACATGGGACCAATTTCAGCAAGCCTTTCATACAGCCCATGTCTAAACTGGAGCCATGAATTTGAAGAAGCGTGAGTTTCGCAAGTTACGCCAGGGGAACCGTACTGTGGCTCAGTACACGGATGAGTTTAGCAAGTTATCTCGCTATGCCCCTGATGATGTGGCCACAAATGCCGCAAAGCAGGAGATGTTTATGGAAGGGCTGAATGATGAGATGAGTATGCAGATGATGGTGGAAACATTCACCAACTACCAGGAGTTGGTAGATAAGGCTTTTATGATTGAAGGGAAGCAACAGCAGATTGAGAGCCGTAAGAGGAAGTATGGACAAGGGAGGTATAACTCAGGAGCTCAGCAGAAGCCTCGCCTAACCCCGAACTCGGGAGGACTTGTTCATAACCATGGAGGCCACACCCATAATGGAGGAAGTAACCATAATCATACTGGCACAAGGAATGGATATGGGAATGGAGCAAGCAACAATCAGAACCGCCCCAATCTAGCCACACCCACCAAGAGAGACCTAAGCCACGTAACTTGCTTCAAGTGCGGGAAGACTGGACACTATGCCACGGAGTGCCCTGAAGGGAAGAATGGAAACGGAAACGGGAGCACTGGGAAGAAGCCCAATCCATTCAACAAAGGACAAGTGAACCACGTTAACATGGAGGAGGTTGAAGAGCAGCCAGACACAGTTATAGGTAAGTTTTTGTTTAAGTCATTTACCGCTCTCGTTCTTTTGATACTAGTGCATCGCATTCATACATATCAAGGGAATTCATGGATAAGTTTAAACTGCCGACCCAAACCCTTAGGACCCCTCTGTTAGTAAGTTCACCTGCAGCAGAGTATATGGCTAGTCGATGGTGCGAACAGATACCCTTAACCATTGGCAACCATGTTTTTCTGTCTGACCTAATTATCTTGGAGTCACAAGGATTGGATGTGATATTAGGAATGGACTGGATGTCAAAGTACGGAGGAAACATTGACTGTGTTAGCAAGTCAATTTGTCTCACCACCCCGGAGGGAAAAAGGATCAAGTATATATCTAGGCATGCGCCAAGAAGTAGCCAAGTAAATACCCTCACGGGAGTTGTTCAAGAGGAAGTGCCTGTAGTAAAGGATTACCCGGATGTTTTCCCAGAGGAGTTACCAGGCATGCCACCGGATCGAGATATTGAGTTTTTGATAGAGCTATTGCCAGGCACAGGACCAATATCCAAGAGACCCTATAAGATGCCCGCAAATGATCTGGAGGAGATTAAGAAACAAATCAAGGAGTTATTGGAGAAAGGTTACATACGACGGAGTTCATCACCATGGGGAGCCCCAGTGCTTTTGGTTGAGAAGAAGGATAAATCCCTAAGAATGGTTTTTGATTATCGGGCATTGAATGAAGTGACAATCAAGAAGAAGTACCCATTGCCGATGATCAATGATCTGTTTGACCACCTGCAAGGAGCTAAGGTGTTTTCGAAAATTGATCTACAATCAGGATACCATCAGTTGAAGATACGAGAGAAGGATATACCAAAGACAGCCTTCACCACATGGTACGGGTTATACGAATATACGGTCATGTCGTTTGGACTGACTAACGCCCCTGCCTATTTCATGAGCATGATGAACAAGGTGTTCATGGAATATTTGGATAAGTTTGTTGTGGTGTTCATTGATGATATAATGGTATATTCGAAGAATGAAGAGGAACACAAGGAGTATTTGCGTTTAGTTCTCGAGAAACTCAGGGAACATCAGTTATATGCCAAGTTTAGCAAATGCGAGTTTTGGTTGAAGGAAGTCGGATTCCTTGGACATGTTATATCAAGAGAAAGTTTAGCAGTAGATCCCACCAAGGTTCAGTCAGTCACTAAATGGTTGGCACCCACTTCAGTTAGCGAGATCCGCAGTTTTCTTGGAGTCGCAGGATACTGCCGGAGATTCATTGAGAATTTTTCAAAGACTGCAAAGCCCATGACAGAATTATTGAAGAAGGATACCAAGTTTAAATGGATGGAAGATTGCGAGGCAAGTTTCCAGGAGCTGAAGAAACGTTTGACTATAGCCCGAGTGCTGACACTGTCGGATATACGTAAGGATTTTCAAGTATATTGTGACACCTCTCGCTTAGGACTTGGAAGTGTGCTTATGCAGGACGGAAGAGTTGTTTCGTATGCCTCACGACAACTAAAACCACATGAGTTAAATTATGCCACGCATGATTTGGAGATAACAGCCGTAGTGGATGCGTTGAAGACTTGGAGACATTACCTTATTGGAAACCATTGCGATGTGTACACGGATCATAAGAGTTTGAAGTACATTTTCACCCAGAAGGAGCTGAACCTTAGGCAGAGAAGACGGTTGGAGCTTATAAAGGATTATGACATGAAGCTTCATTATCATCCAGGAAAGGCCAATGTCGTAGCAGACACTTTGAGCCGGAAGAGTTATGCTAATACCCTAATAAGCACGGGATTGCCGAAGGACTTAGCTGAGGATCTCTGGGAACTTCGATTGGAGATTGTTCCTAGAGGTTTTGTTGCAACAATGGAGGTGCAGTCTACATTGTTGGGAAAGATTCGAGAAGCTCAGAAGGATGAAAAAGAGATTGCCGAGATAAAGGAGAAAATGAGCGAAGGAAAGGCCAAAGGTTTTCGTGAGGATGAGCACTACACCTTATGGTTCGAGGATTGTGTTTATGTGCCCAATAATGCAGAGATTGGGAAGTTAATACTTCAGGAGGCTCATGACTCACCATACTCGATACACCCTGGAAACACCAAGATGTATTTGGATTTAAAGGAACGTTTCTGGTGGACAGGGATGAAGAAGGATATCGCCGAGTATGTGGTCGTATGTGATGTATGTCAGAAAGTGAAGGCAGAGCATCAAAAGCCAGCAGTATTATTACAGCCTATGCCGATACCTGAATGGAAGTGGGATAAACTTGGCATGGATTTTATCACCGGATTGCCGAGGACCAAATTAGAATATGATTCTATATGGGTAGTAGTTGACCGTTTGACCAAAGTGGCACACTTTATCCCAGTGAAAACAACTTATACTAGTGCAAAGTTGGCCAAGATATATATGACCATGATCGTATATCTGCATGGAGTTCCGAGGATCATCGTATCGGATAGAGGAACACATTTTACTTCAAAGTTTTGGCATCAACTGCACCAGACTTTGGGAACGAGATTGGAGTTCAGTACATCATTTCACCTGCAGACGGATGGACAGACCGAGAGAGTCAATCAGATTCTCGAGGACATGTTGAGAGCCTGTGTGCTAGATTATGGATCTAGTTGGGATGACAATCTGCCTTACGCAGAGTTCTCATACAACAATAGTTACCAAACCAGTTTGAAGATGGCACCATTCAAAGCCCTGTATGGACGAAGGTGTAGGACACCATTGATGTGGGATGAACTCGGAGACCGACAGTTGTTTGGACCAAACTTGATCAAAGAGTCTGAGGAGAAGGTTAAACTGATTCGAGATATACTGAAGATAGCTCAGTCCAGACAGAAGAGTTATGCAGATTCGAAACACAAGGAGGTAACCTATGAAATTGGAGACAGAGCATATCTGTGAGTATCGCATTTGCGAGGAGTGAAATGTTTTGGAGTTAAGGGAAAGTTAGCCCCGAGATTTGTAGGACCGTGTCGTGTTTTGGAACGGATAGGAGAAGTTGCCTACAAGTTGGAGTTACCTGAAGGACTGTCAGGAGTTCACGATGTGTTTCACGTTTCCTAGTTGAAGAAGTGCCATGCTGAGATGGCCGACATACCCCTAAGAGATACCGTACCCTTAGAGGCGAATCAGTTGGATAATGACCTGACTTATGAGGAGAAGCCAGTCAAGATTTTGGAGTTTGCCAGTCGAGTCACCCGCAGCAAGGTCAGCAAGTTTTGCAAAGTTCAGTGGAGCCACCATATCGAGGACGAAGCCACATGGGAACGAGAGGATGATCTCCGCAAAGACCACCCACACCTATTTTCTAGCCAACTCGAATCTCGAGGGCGAGATTCATCTTAAGGGGGGTAGGTTTGTAACATCCCAAATTTTCAATTTGGAATGTTATACATAGATCATTCTTGCATATCATATTTTATTGCATTTCGTCTCGCGATCCTCGAAATCCTAAGCAACTCAAGGACCCTCGGAGAGAGTTGGGGATTTCCCCGGTTTTCAAATTTGATTTTATCAAATTTTGAAACGAGGATTTTGGTTTTAATTATTTTTCTCTGTGAAAATATTTCATATTAAAATATATGAGAGGAGATAATATGACTTCTCGAGAATAAATGAAATATTGGAGGAAAAATACTAAAATCAATATTTGCTTTTATTTGGATTTTATTGCAATTTTGTTTGCATTAGAAAAATTGCACGTTTTCAAAATTGCATTTTAGGGCCAAGAAAATGTTCATCTCGTTCTAAGTATTTTATTTAGACAGAGAAATTTTGTTTTGGCATTTTAAGAATTTTATTTTATTTTCTAGGATTTTTTTTGTTTCGACGGAATTATTAAAAAACGCGCCAAGGGCTAACTGGGCCGAAGCCAAGCCGCCAGGCCCACCTCCCCGCATCGCCGAACCGGAGTCCGGCTCGGATTCCACTTCCCCCGTGCCATGCCCCCTCCCCCAAGGCACCTCCCCCTCTCCTTAAAAGTCGCGCCCCGCCGCCCTTGGAGCCACCCCACCCCGCCGCCGC
>NC_041380.1:194515494-194564022 GCF_002162155.2 Triticum dicoccoides
TTGCCCGCTGCCGCGCCGCCCGTCGCCTGGAGCCGCCGCCGCCCTCGCTGGAGCCACCGCCATGCCGGACAACGTCGGAGGTATAGCGCCATTCGGGTTTTTTAGAAAACCGGTTCGGTTTTCGTTAGAAAACCTAAGTCGTTTTTTTGGTTCACCGGTTTTTTTGGTTTTTCTGTTTAGTGGACGTTCGTTTTAATGAACGGTTTTTTCTCATTAGTTACAGATAACGAACGCATGTTCGTTAGCCTATTCGTCAGTTTTCTTTTATCGGATTAATCCGCGATTATTCCTGGTCACGATTTCTGATCCGATTTTCGTTCTAGTTTATCTTTTTGCTCGTTAGTCGGACTCAGGTGATTCAAGCGCCTAGATCTTCATCTCTATACCCTCTTTTTGTTTAACCAACTTGAACAAGTTTTTGCTACTATAAAATTTGACCTAGGTCCAGATTAGTAAATGGATCTTGTTTCTTTCGCCGTTTGAGTTTCGTTGCTCCGTTCGATTTGATTCTTTTTGCAAACTGGAATTCTTAAGTTGAACTTTCTGGTTAGATCTTCTTTTATTTGAGATTTACCCGTGTTTCTTAGCTTGATTGCTTATGTATTCTATTGTTTGTTTGCAATAGAATTCCCGGAGTGCGAAGCGTGTTATTTGGAGTCCCTAGGTTTCGCGGATCATCAGCAAGGCAAGTAACACTTTGATCATACCCCTTTATCACCCAGTTTTTATGCATTAGTTCCAATCCTCAAATATTGCATGGTTAGGATGTCATTAACATGTGGGTTGGGGAGTAGTTGATGAGGTAGAACCTATTAACGTGTTACTTTCAAACCTTTGGGAGTTACTTCTATGCGTTGCTTATATTGCTATGCTATGCTCGTAGACGTGGTTTGGGTGAGTGAAATCCATGACAGATGCGAGATTGATAAGTAATGGTTCAACTTAAGGTGGCAACTTAAATACACATCTTGGTGGATTGAGGCACCTGGAGTACCTAGTGTTTCCTGTATTTTCTGGAAATCCCGGAGTACCCGTGTAATCTTCCTATGGACCGCCACCCAGGCTCAAAGGGAACTGAGATGATTCATGCAAGAAACTTCCGTTTGTAGCCACAGGCTATTATGGGCTCTAGCATAGCTGAGTAAGTTATGTGAAGCTCTTGAAGAGGTGGATCAGCAGGTAGTGGGATTGTAGGTTTGGTATGGTCTGCCCGGAGTAGAGAGTTAATGTTTCTAAAAGACTGTGTCTCGGTCATCTGTTTCTCAAACACCCTGTAGTGCGAGAAATCCAACGGAGGAGATCGAGTCATGTGGGGAAAAGTGCGCAAACCTCTACAGAGTGTATAAACTAATCATGGTTAGCCGTGTCCTCGGTTATGGACAAATCTTGAGTATCTAGTACCTGGAGTATCTTAAGTATCTCATCACTTTTTACTTAATATTGTAGGGTTGTTAATTACTTTAATTGGGATTGAGTTGGAGGAACCTTCTCAATGATGTTTCAACTACCATGATAGTTAAAATAAAATCTATTCCTTTGTTGTAGGGAAAAATTGGCTTTTCGCAAAAACTATAACCATAGAGCTTTCCACCAGCCAAATATGCATATAGTGATAGTATTATTCTGTTCTTGCTCTACTGTGTTATTTTGCCAGCATATTCCATGTGCTGACCCATTTTCGGGCTGCAATGTGTTATGTTGCAAGACTTTTCAGACAAGGAGTAAGGTTCGTTACGTCGTTGCCGTGTAGCTCACCTATGCCGTTGAAGCTGATGGACTCACTTTATCTTCCGAGCCTTCCGCTGTTATCGTATTAGATAGCCTTAAGCCATATTTATTGTTATAAGTTCTGTTCGGAGACATTCGATGTAATAAGTGTGTGATTGCTACTCTGTTATAAATCCTCGAGTATTGTGTGTGTCAGCATTACCGATCCAGGGATGACACTGAAGCACAGAGACTTGACCGTTTGACGTCGGGTTGCTACACAAAGCCACCGTTCATAATTCTTTCATACATGTCACTCATGAGTCATTGCACATCCCGGTACACTGCCGGAGGCATTCACATAGAGTCATATTTTGTTCTAAGTATCGAGTTGTAATTCTTGAGTTGTAAGTAAATAAAAGTGTGATGATCATCATTATTAGAGCATTGTCCCAAGTGAGGAAAGGATGATGGAGACTATGATTCCCCCACAAGTCGGGATGAGATTCCTGACGAAAAAAAGAAAAGAAAGAAAGGCCATAAAAAAGGATAAATGGCCCAAAAATGAGAGAAAAAGAGAGAAGGGACAATGCTACTATCCTTTTTCCACACTTGTGCTTCAAAGTAGCATCATGCTCTTCATGATAGAGAGTCTCCTATGATATCACTTTCATATACTAGTGAGAATTTTTCATTATAGAACTTGGCTTGTATATTCCAATGATGGGCTTCCTCAAAATGCCTTAGGTCTTCGTGAGCAAGCGAGTTGGATGCACACCCACTAGTTTCTTTTGTTGAGCTTTCATACACTTATAGCTCTAGTGCATCCGTTGCATGGCAATCCCTACTCACTCACATTGATATCTATTGATGGGCATCTCCATAGCCCGTTGATAGGCCTAGTTGATGTGAGACTATCTTCTCCTTTTTGTCTTCTCCACAACCACCATTCTATTCCACCTATAGTGCTATATCCATGGCTCATGCTCATGTATTGCGTGAAGATTGAAAAATTTTGAGAACACCAAAAGTATGAAACAATTGCTTGGCTTGTCATCGGGGTTGTGCATGATTTAAATACTTTGTGTGGTGAAGATGGAGCATAGCCAGACTATATGATTTTGTAGGGATAGCTTGCTTTGGCCATGTTATTTTGAGGAGACATGATTCTTTATTAGTATGCTTGAACTATTATTATTTTTATGTCAATATTAAACTTTTGTCTTGAATCTTATGGATCTGAACATTCATGCCACAATAGAGAAAAATACATTGAAGAATATTCTAGAAAGCATTCCACATAAAAAATTCTGTTTTTATCATTTACCTACTCGAGGACGAGTAGGAATTAAGCTTGGGGATGCTTGATACGTCTCCAACGTATCTATAATTTTTTATTGTTCCATGCTATTATATTGTCTGTTTTGGATGTTTATGGGCTTTATTTTACACTTTTATATTATTTTTATGACTAACCTATTAATCCAGAGCCTAGTGCTAGTTCCTGTTATTTCCCTTGTTTCAGTGTTTCGCATAAAAGGAATATCAAACGGAGTCCAAATGTAATGAAACCTCCGGGAGCGTGATTTTTAAAACGAACGTGATCTAGGAGACTTGGAGTTGAAGTCAAGGAAGCTTCGAGGTGGCCACGAGGCACGGAGGCGTGCCTGCCCCTGGGCGCGCCCCCACCCTCGTGGGCCCCTCGTGGCTTCCCTTACCGACTTCTTTCTCCTATATATATCAATATACCCTAGAAACATCGAGCAATAGAATAGATCAGGAGTTCCACTGCCAGAAGCCTCTGTAGCCACCGAAAACAAATCTAGACCCGTTCTGGCACCCTGCCGGAGGGGGGAATCCCTCTCCGGTGGCCATCTTCATCATCCTGGCGCTCTCCATGAGGAGGAGGGAGTAGTTATCCCTCGGGACTGAGGGTATGTACCAATAGCTATGTGTTTGATCTCTCTCTCTCTCTCATGTTGTTGAGGTGGTACAATCTTGATGTATCTCGAGCTTTCCTATTATAGTTGGATCTTATGATGTTTCTCCCCCTCTACTCTCTTGTGATAGATTGAGTTTTCCCTTTGAAGTTATCTTATCGGATTGAGTCTTTAAGGATTTGAGAACACTTGATGTATGTCTTGCACGTGCTTATCTGCAGTGACAATGGGATATCATGTGGTCCACTTGATGTATGTTTTGGTGATCAACTTGCAAGTTCCGTGACCTCGTGAACTTATGCATAGGTGTTGGCACACGTTTTCGTCTTGACTCTCCGGTAGAAAGTTTGGGGCACTCTTTGAAGTTCTTTGTGTTGGTTGAATAGATGAATCTGAGATTGTGTGATGCATATCGTATAATCATTCCCACGGATACTTGAGGTAACATTGGAGTATCTAGGTGACATTAGGGTTTTGGTTGATTTGTGTCTTAAGGTGTTATTCTAGTATGAACTCTATGATAGATTGAACGGAAAGAATAGCTTCATGTTATTTTACTACGGACTCTTGAATAGATCGATCAGAAAGGATAACTTTGAGGTGGTTTCATACCGTACTATAATCTCTTCATTTGTTCTCCGCTATTAGTGACTTTGGAGTGACTCTTTGTTGCATGTTGAGGGATAGTTATATGATCCAATTATGTTATTATTGTTGAGGGAACTTGCACTAGTGAAAGTATGAACCCTAGGCCTTGTTTCAACGCATTGCAATACCGTTTGTGCTCACTTTTATCATTAGTTACCTTGCTGTTTTTATATTTTGAGATTACAAAAACCTTTATCTACCGTCCATATTGCACTTGTATCACCATCTCTTCGCCGAACTAGTGCACCTATACAATTTACCATTGTATTGGGTGTGTTGGGGACACAAGAGACTCTTTGTTATTTGGTTGCAGGGTTGTTTGAGAGAGACCATCTTCATCCTACGCCTCCCACGGATTTATAAACCCTAGGTCATCCAGTTGAGGGAAATTTGCTACTGTCCTACAAACCTCTGCACTTGGAGGCCCAACAACGTCTACAAGAAGAAGGTTGTGTGGTAGACATCAGTTGTGCATGTTTTGAATATTTTGTGTGATGAAGATGGAGCATAGCGAGACTATATGATTTTGTAGGGATAAGCTTTCTTTGGCCATGTTATTTTGAGAAGACATAATTGCCTAATTAGTATGCTTGAAGTATTATTGTTTTTATGTCAATATTAAACTTTTGTCTTAAATCATATGGATCGGAATATTCTTGCCACAATAAAGTAGTTTACATGGATAAATATGTTAGGTAGCATTCCACATCAAAAATCTTGTTTTTTTCATTTACCTACTCGAGGACGAGCATGAATTAAGCTTGGGGATGCTTGATACGTCTCCAATGTATCTGTAATTTTTTATTATTCCATGCTATTATATTATCAATCTTGGATGTTTTATATGCATTTATATGTTATTTTATATGATTTTTGGGACTAACCTATTAACCTAGAGCCCAGTGCCAGTTTCTGTTTTTTCCTTGTTTTTGATTTTCGTAGAAAAGGGATATCAAACGGAGTCCAATTGAGCTGAAACTTTACGACGACTGTTTTGGGACCAAAAGAAGCCCACGGAGTACTGGAGATGCACTAGAGGAGTCCCAAGGCCTCCACAAGGGTGGAGGGCACCCCCACCCCCAAGGCATGCCCTCCGACCTTGTGGGCCCCTCGTGGACTCCCCTAACTTGTTCTCGACGCCAAAACCTCTTATATATCCCCAAACCTCCACAACAGAACCTAGATCGGGAGTTCCGCTGCCGCAAGCCACTATAGCCACCAAGAACCAATTGGGACCCTGTTCCGGCACCCTGCCAGAGGGGAAAATCTTCACCGATGGCCATCAGGTGGTTAGGGCCCGCGGCGCTCCGCACTTGCCCTTTGGCTTTGCCTCGAAGCCAAGTTTGAGCGTGCCTTGGGCCCGTGGGCTACTGTCGGTGTTCTGGGAATGGGGGTAGCCAGACTTGCCTGCTTGAGGCCCATTGCGTGGCTCCATAGATGGCCTGATACGTCCAATTTTAGCCTCAACAAATCAAGACCCTCGTGAGGGGCAAAGCCTCGCAAGGTAGACGACACCAAGACCTCCAGAAGGGGCAGCCTCCTTGGGCTGGCTCCTGAGGAGCGGAGTTTCCTATGCAAGCCTCACCTCGTGAGGATTTGATGACGTGAGCCATGACGACCAAGGCTAGGCAGGCGCCAGCGGGCGCAGGACAACAGTTTCCTGTTTGGTGCTAAGAAAGAAAGTGCAGGCACGGAGTCCTGAGGAATCAACCAAAGGTTTCCATTCTCGTGCATCAAGACCAAGACCGCTAGGACGGCAGGACAGAGGTCATCGCCGAACCCACTGCATGTCACGACCAGAGGCTTTTCCAGGCGAAGACTACTTTTTGTCAGGATAACATGTACCAGTTGTCTCCCTTCGAATTTGGCTGTTGTGGGAACCCTTCCCACCTTCATTTTGTTAAGAGGACCAAGGCCACTATAAATCAGACCTAGCTGCCACCATGGAGGGGGAGACCGGATTGGATCTGTTCCATCCACAGCAACTCACCAGCTCACTCGAGAACAAGAACACGCCTCCTCCTGAGGTTGTTCTCCCACTGTACTAGTTCACCCTCAGCCCATCGAGGCATATCCACCACAAACAGGAGTAGGGTTTTACACTGCAAGGTGGCCCGAACCTGGGTAAACTGTTGTGTCCCGTTTCCTTCTAGTTCATTGAGCTAGGCCATGAGATTAGCGAGTAGGCACACTGGGGAGGTTGAGTTCTTCGCGCGCACCTCAGAGTTCGAACCTCTCAAGGGTCCGCGGAACCTAGAGTCCAACATCTACTACCTGTGTCGGGGTATTAAGACCATGTATTTCTTTGATAGGTGGTAAATTCTTAACATCTTCAGCTGTAATACCTATTTCTTTCATAGATTTCTTTGCCTCTAGCACATCTTCAGGACTAAGAAAATAGAATACCTCTCTTCTTTGGTGTTGGCTTAGGTGGTGGTTCGGGAAGATTCCAATCATTATCATTACGCAATATATTATTCAACAGTACTTCAGCTTGTTCAATAGTTTGTTCCCTGAAAACACAACCAGCACAACTATCTAGGTGGTCCGTAGAAGCATCGGTTAGTCCATTATAAAAGATATCAAGTATTTCATTTTTTAGAGGATGACCAGGCAAAGCATTAAGTAATTGGAGAAGCCTCCCCCAAGCTTGTGGGAGACTCTCTTCTTCAATTTGCACAAAGTTAAATATTTCATGTAAAGCAGCTTGTTTCTTATGAGCGGGAAAATATTTTTCAAAGAAGTAGTAAATCATATCCTGGGGACTACGCACACAACCAAGGGCAAGGTAATTAAACTATATCTTAGCATCACCCTTTAACAAGAAAGGAAACAACTTAAGGATATAATAATAGCAAAAATTTTCCTCATGAGCAAATAGGGTGGCTATGTCATTCCATTTAGTAAGATGTGCCACAACAGTTTTAGATTCATAACCATGGAAAGGATCAGATTCAACCAAAGTAATTAACTTGGGATTGACAATGACTTCATAATCCTTATCAGTAACAAATATAGGTGAAGTAGCAAACTTAGGATCATATTGCATTCTAGCATTCAAAGATTTTCCTTTCAACTTGACTAGTAATTCTTAAGATCATCTCTATCTTTATAAGCAAGAAAGTCCCTAGCTACCTCTCCATCCGTAACATAACCCTCAGGTATAACAGGCAATTCATATCTAGGAGTGCTAGGTCTAATGGGTGTTTCAAAGTTTCCAGTTTCAATAATTTCATCAGTTTTAGCATTCTCAATATCTTTAGCTCTAGCAAGTTGTTCATCAAGAAATTCACCCAGTGGCACAGTCTTCTCAAGCAAAGTAGTAGTATCATCACAAGCATCATGCATAGCAGAAGTAGCATCATCAATAACTTGTGACATATCAGAATTAATAGCAGGTGTAGGTGTCGCAAGCTTACTCAAAACAGAAGGTGAATCAAGTGCAGAGCTAGATGGCAGTTCCTTACCTACCCTCTTCCTAGAGGGAACGATCTTGGTTTTCTTATCTTTCAGATTCTTCATCGTGATCAACAGATATAAATCCCAAGTGACTCAGCAAAATAGAGTTATGCTCCCCGGCAACGATGCCAGAAAAAGGTCTTGATAACCCACAAGTATAGGGGATCACAACAGATTTCGAGGGTAGAGTATTCAACCCAAATTTATTGATTCGATACAAGGGGAGCCAAAGAATATTCACGAGTATTAGCAGTTGAGTTGTCAATTCAACCACACCTAAAAGACTTAATATCTGCAGCAAAGTATTTAGTACCAAAGTAGTATGGAAGTAACGGTAAAGGCAGCAAAAGTAATAGTACCAAATTGCAGTGATTGTAACAGCAGCAAAGTGAAAGTAACTTAGCAAAGATCAATATGTGAAAAGCTCGTAGGCATTGGATCTGCAATGATAATTGTGTTGGATGATATTCATCATGTAGTAGTTATAACCTAGGGTGACACAGAACTAGCTCCAATTCATCAATATAATGTAGGCATGTGTACCATATATAGTCATACGTGCTTATGGAAAAGAACTTGCATGACATCTTTTCTCCTACCCTCCCGTGGCAGCGGGGTCTATCGGTGCAACAAACCCTAGGTCGGTTGCCCAACTGTGCACATGCACAATATCAACATTGAAGCACTAGCTCAAGATACGGATTGAAGTCCCAAGGAATTTGAAGAACCTGTATGCAACCAAGGAGGACCAAGGACTGGTCAGAGAACAAGATATCTAGGAGGAAAGAGCCTCCCTTGCCGGGCAGGCGAGCCTAGCAAGGGGCCAGGCCACCACCTGAAGCAAACAACCAAGACTCCCCGGCAGCGCCTGCCGGGGCTTATGGGGCCTGAACCACCCCGCCAACCATGCAAGTACGACCCACGTCATCAATCAGTGCGGTGTAAAGCCGCAAGGTGATTAAGTGGCAGGATTTGCCACATGGTAGCTGTCGGTGTCAAAACCGGCGGATCTCGGGTAGGGGGTCCCGAACTGTGCGTCTAGGCCGGATGGTAACATGAGGCAAGGGACACGAAGTTTTACCCAGGTTCGGGCCCTCTCGATGGAGGTAAAACCCTACGTCCTGCTTGATTAATATTGATGATATGGGTAGTACAAGAGTAGATCTACCACGAGATCGGAGACGCTAAACGCTAGAAGCTAGCCTATGGTATGATTGTTGTTGTCTATGTTGTCCTACGGACTAAAACCATCCGGTTTATATAGACACCAGAGAGGGTTAGGGTTACACGAAGTCGGTTACAATGGTAGGAGATCTGTATATCCGTATCGCCAAGCTTGCCTTCCACGCCAAGGAAAGTCC
Source organism: Triticum dicoccoides (assembly GCF_002162155.2). Taxonomy (NCBI): domain Eukaryota; kingdom Viridiplantae; phylum Streptophyta; class Magnoliopsida; order Poales; family Poaceae; genus Triticum; species Triticum dicoccoides. The sequence continues at coordinate 194,524,610 of NC_041380.1, forward strand.
TATCCGGACACGGGACGAAGTCTTCAATCTTGTATCTTCATAGTCCGGGAGTCCGGCTGAAGGTATAGTCCGGCCACCCGGACACCCCCTAATCCAGGACTCCCTCAGTAGCCCCTGAACCAGGCTTCAATGACGACGAGTCCGGCGCGCAGTTTGTCTTCGGCATTACAAGGCGGGTTCCTCCTCCAAGTACTTCATAGATGATTTTGAACACAAGGATAGTGTCCGGCTCTGCAAAATAAGTTTCCACATATTGCCATAGAGAGAACAACATTTACACAATTCTAATCTGCTGACGTATTCCATAGTGCGACACACCACGGTCAAGCCTTTATCCTAGTTGTTTCATTATCCCACCTCAGCGCATTATGCGAGGCGGTTTCCTTGGCACGTCTTGTAAAAGCAGAGATCGTGTCCCCTTATTCCGGGATTCTCATCAATATGGGCATGGGTAACCCAACCGCTTCTAGGACTCCTAGATTATAGGCAAGTCCGAACAGACACGGAGAGGGCGCTTGATATCCACCCTCTTTAGAAAGGGACAAGGACTTTTATTTTTCCCTCCCGTGCTCAATCGAATCCTTCCCCCACCCCAAGCTCAAACGCCCAAAGCTCAGGTCAAGTTCTCCGAACCTTCAGTCATGTCCGGATCTAGCCTTCAAGGCCGATGGGTGCCTTCCTCCGCCACGGAAGAAGACATCAAAAAGTTGAGGGAGGCCAGATATCTGACCGCCGAGATTCTGCATCGGCTGCCTCCCCGGGGGCAGGCCGTCCCCTCCCCCGAACACAACGAAAGCGTTGTGTTCATCTCCCACTTCCTCCGAGGTCTAGGCCTTGATCTGGATCCTTTTGTCAGGGGCTTGATGTTTTACTACGGGCTAGATTTCCATGATCTAGCTCCGGACTCCTTTCTTCATATCACGACATTTATTGTCGTGTGCGAGGCCTTCCTCTAGGTTACCCCCCACTTTGGCCTATGGCTCAAGACCTTCGAAGTAAAGCCGAAGATGATCGAGGGGCAACATGCGGCGTGTGGAGGTGCCTCAATACGCAAGATGGCGGGAGCTTCATGGCCCAAAGGTTCCATCATAGAGGTGTCTGAATTGTTGCAACAGGAGTGGTTCTATATTACGGCTCCTAGAAGTGCCAAGTGGGTGGCCGCCCCCGTTTTCCGCTCGGGCCCTCCACCACAACTGATGTCATGGATTAGCAGAGGATTGAGCTGGGGTCCAGCCAAGGACGTGCCTGTACTGCAAAGCCGCATTCGAGATCTCTTTAATGGAGATTTCAGTTTGGTTGCGGTAATACAAGTTATGCTGGTCCGTCAAGTCCAGCCTTGCAAACACCGGCCTCTTCGCTTGTGGGAGTTCAATCTCGAGGGACCGTGTGTCATTCAAAATTTCCTCGGCATGACGCACGAGGAGATGTACAAGTCATTCTTCGGACCTCAGGTAGAGTGTCCGGAAATCACCGAGGACGTGGGCCTGAGCAGTATTCGCGCCGCCGAACAGGTAGGGAATCTTCTAGACGAATATACTATCTCTCACTTGTTACGAAGTTATCTCTGAGAGTTTGCTTTTTGACCAGGACTGGCTAACAAAGACGAAGCTGATTCAGTGTTCGGCCCCCCTTCCCGAGGGTTTGGAAAATCCAGTACTGGAAAAGATGCTCCAGGTTGCACCCTGCACGGAGCCCTTGAAGGAAGATACCGGGGAGGATAATACGGGCGGACGCGGGCCCCCAACGCTGCCCATTCTAACCGAGGGAGCGAGCGTCTTCATGAAGGAAGACGACTGGGGGAGGAAAAGGACCGCGCCCGGGGGTTCGGAAGCCGAACCTTCCAAACGGGAGAAGAAGTCTCCCATAGAGGGTCTTACCCTGGGGGGCACTGTTGCCGCACAAAGTCTGCGGGGGGATCAATTCTCCCACGAGTCGTAAGTGACCCGAAATACTTTAATAGTACGGATACGCCATCTTTTTCTTCTGAGAAAGTAACCACCGCATATATCTTTGCAGTTCGGGCTTTAGCCCCTCTCAAATGAGCTCATCTTCGGGGGATCTCCTTCCAGAGATGATGGAGAGTGAAACGCCTCCTCCGGACTCCTCCGCTCCGGAAGCGGGTGACCCTGAAGTGTCGTCGCGGAGGGCTTCTCCGAGTCCGGCGAGGCCAGAAAATAATCCCGTTGATCCCCGAAGCTCCCAGTGTCCGGTTCCCGAAGAGAGTAGACAAAAGAGTCCAGCACCGTCTAGTGTGCGACCGGATGCTCTGAGGGAGTTGGTGGGGTGAGCGGCCATCTCAGATGAACACCGTGTGCTGATGAATACGGTGATGGAGAGGATATCGTCCGCCGAAAGAGGATTGCATGAAGCTTTTATGAGTCTACTGATAGGTTATGAGGTACGTAAAAGAATGTATGATAGTCCTGCACATGCTAGTTGTGCCCTGTGTAGATAGTAGCCCCTGAGACTTTGGTTGTCGTCGGAAACGACGACGAACAGAGGATCATATTCCCAGGTAATAACCATACTGCCTTTATGTGTAGGTAATGGAAGCTCCGGTGGCTGGCCGTACGAGCGAGTTTGCCCATTTAGAACGGCAATTGGATGTGGCAGACGCCGACATCGAGCTTGTTAACAAAAGGCTTGACGAGGCACAGGGTAAGTGTCCTTATCTTGTAAACGCCACATAGGAAGAGCAGCATGATGCCAGTATCTTTAACATGTTGTGACTGCAGATGGAGCTGCTACTGTTGAAGCCTTGCGGGCGGAACTTGCCCGAGCCAAGGAACAAGCGAGGTTGGGTAATGCGGCTGCTTTGAAGGCGGCCAAAGAGTTGCAAGCTGAGAAGGCCGCGCATGGCGAGAGCCGAGACAAGATGGCCAAGATGGCCATAGAATTAAAAGCCGCTGCCGACCGTTGCCGGGTTCTCGAAAAGGAAAACCAAGCAAAGGCATCGGACCCTGAGAAGGCTGTAGCAACGAGAAAGGACCTCCGCTCTGCTATGAGGGCAAAGAAGGAGGAGCTGCGGGAAGCCGGAGATATTGTAGCTAGGAAATCCTTTATGTTGTGGAGGAAGTTCGGAGATCCACGATATGCCCCTCTGGATCGGCTGTGGAGTTCGGAGGATGTATACATGGATTTGGCGGCGAGCGCTGCCGATGCGGCCAAGTATTTCCAGGGTCAGAAAGACCGTGAAGTAGACCGGCTATTTTGGAGACAATTCCATTCTCCCGTGTGTCCACTTTCACTGAGTGACCAGTTGGCCGAATGGTCCGAACTAAATAGGTTATCCGGAATCTCCATGAGGTCTGTTGTGGATCAGCTATGGCCGGAGAGGTCAAAACCGGACTCTTATTTCGGCTTGGTGCAGCAGTTCCTTGACGTGGTGCCACACATTGATGTGATGAAGAGGTCGGCGTGCATAGAGGGCGCACGGATGGCCTTTGCCCGTGTTAAAGCATACTGGGCGGAGATGGATGCTACCACCATTGCAGCGCGGGATTCGGCCATAGGTCGAAGGGCTGCTGAGCACTACTTTGAAGAAGTTCTTGAGGGTGCTCGTTTGATAGAGACCTAATGCTCAAAAAATATTATGTTTGAGTGATATGTAATCTCATTGTAAGCGAAATGCTTTTATAAATTTTTGTAAGGCTATTTTTATACTTTTGCCTGAAAGTAATATGATGCCTCCTGGGCAGCCGTTTATGTATACATGTGTATAACCTGAAAGATTGCAGTCGTCGGCTTCAACCCTTACGCATATAATGCGGAGGTGCTCGCACAAACACGCGTTCACACTTAACCCAACGTCTTGGTCCTATTAAGGAGGTGATAGCGGAGCGAGCAAGGCAACCGGACTATAATGCTTTAGCACTTTCACTTAGCCATAGGAGTTTGATAGTGGGGCTACTAGATAGCCCCTGGTGGCTCCTAGATAGCCCCTGGTGGCTCCGCACTCTCCCGATCCCGGGGTGCGTACATGCGTGGCCAGAAAACGGCCCTTCGTTAAGGCAGAGGAATTCTAACATTCCGACAGGTCATCGAGTGGTTGACCAGTCTCACGCTATATCATGACAGTCAGTTTTCAGCTTTCTCTACTGAGGTGCTCGTACGGATGAGCCAGGGCACAATCGCAGTAGTTCTCCTGGTGCTACCTTAGCCGGTAAAGCGGAACGTAAGGCACCAAAACACAGGAGCCGGGCAAACCCAACATTTGACCAAAGACAATGATTCTGAGGTGATGCATATAAGGCCGAACTCGCGACGCCGAACACTCCCTAAGGTATTCGGTCTTAGTGGTATAAACTGGGCCTAAATAATGGCCTTTATAAGAAGCCCCTTCTGTCCAGGTATGGCATTGTTCTGGCATGGCCACATGCCAAGACGTTAGCATCCTTTGGTGGATATGTATCAACAAGAGACAATAAAAAAGGTTTACGCAGGGTCTTAATCTAAAAAGAATCCTTGGAACGGGTCCCTGTTGCACGTCTGCGCCTGTGTCTCCGTTGTGCCGTATCCTGGACGGGTGTAGCACGATCATCATCTGTAAAAGAGAGGAATTTAGGTGAAAAAGTTGTCGTGCAGAAAGATAGTTTTTTAAAGAAACCATGCATAATTCAAGATGAGAAGAAATTGCCAATTGTCTGTGCGCGTTGAGCCCCTTGTATTGACAAATAGGGGTGTGACTGTTTATTTGGTATAAATAGCGGCGCCGGACTCGTTTAGTTGTGTCTGAGGTCTTGACGACCTATTGGATGCTTTCGCTGGTCCGGGCGCCTTTAGTGTGCGGCTGCCAAGCCAGCCTCACTCTCTTCGGCGCGCAGAGATCGCTTGATATTTCCGTCCACTGCAATGATGCCACGTGGACCGGGCATCTTTAGCGTGAGGGAGGCGTAGTGTGGTATTGCATTAAAGCGAGCGAATGCTTCGCGTCCGAGCAGTGCGTGATTGCCACTTTGAAACGGAGCAATGTGGAAAGTTAGATGCTCGCGACGGAAGTTATCGGGGGAGCCGAATATAACTTGTAGTAGGAGGGAGCCCGTGCAACGAGCCCCTGGGCCTGGCGTTACTCCTTTAAAGGTAGTATTGCTATGGCGAATTTGTGTTGGGTCTAACCCCATCCCGCGGATTGTATCCTGATATATTAGGTTTAGGCTACTGCCGCCATCCATCAAGACTCGTGTGAAGTGATATCCGCGAATTACTGGGTCTAATACCAGGGCAGCCCATCCTGCGTGCCGGATACTTGATGAGTAATCGCGATGGTCGAAAGTGATCGGTTGAGACGACCAGTGGCAGGACCTCGCGGTTATAGGCACTTGGGTATATTTTTTTAGGGGTGCCGCGTTGTTTTTCCCTTGATCATGTGTAACACGTTTACTATTTTGACTTCTGGTGGAAATTTCTTTTGTTCCCCCGTGTCTTGCTTGGGAGGCTCGTCCTCGTCTTCACTTGGCGTATCCTCCCCTTTGTGTACGGCGTTGACCTTGCCGGACTGCTTGAAGACCCAAAATTCTCTGTGGGTATGATTAGCAGGTTTACCAGGGGTACTATGGATCTGACATACTTGATCCAGAATTTTGTTGAGGCTGGACAGTTCATCCCTGGTGCCTTTAGGGGGCGGGTTTTGACCTGGCCGAGAGCTTTTGAATCTGGCGTTTACTGCCGTGCCCTTCATGCGGTCTTCTTTATTCCGACATTTGTTATTGCTGTTGCGCCGTGATTTCCCGTTTCCATCTCTAACTTCGGATGTACTGGGGTCGCTGGTGCTGCATCTGGTAGCCAGCTATCCTCACCCGCGCAAAAGCGGGTCATGAGGTTTGTTAATGCGGCCATTGTTCTCGGCTTATTTTGGCCGAGGTGTCTGGCGAGCCATTCGTCACGGACGCTATGCTTGAAAGCTGCCAAGGCTTCGGCATCTGGACAGTCGACAATCTGGTTCTTTTTAGTAAGAAACATGTTCCAAAGCTTTCTGGCTGACTCTCCGGTCTGTTGAGTTATGTGACTCAAATCGTCCGCATCCGGAGGTCGAACATAGGTCCCTTGAAAATTTTCCCGAAAGGCGTTTTGGAGCTCTTCCCAGCTCCCAATGGAGCTTTCGGGGAGGCCTTTGAGCCAGTGGCGAGCTGGCCCTTTGAGCTTGAGGGGTAAGTACTTGATGGCATGGAGATCGTCTCCTCGAGCCATATGGATATGAAGGATGTAGTCCTCAATCCAGACCCCAGGGTCTGTTGTTCCGTCATATGCCTCTATGTTTATGGGCTTGAATCCCTCTGGAAATTCATGGTCTAGCACCTCATCAGTGAAACATAGGGGGTGTGCGGCACCCCTATAGCTAGGTGTACCGCGTTGTTCGGATGTTTGTTGTGTTGCATTGTATGCTGGGGCGCGCTTGCGTGGTCCATAGATGGATCTCGTTGCGCCATCCTTTGGGTGTGAGCCGTCGCATGGCCGCGTGTTGTATTGTGAGCGGCGTTGTCTGCCGCTCTGTGTTGGTAGAGGGGTCGTCTATCCGACCAGGTGGCTGCTTTGATGTTTGGTTGTGGCGGGTCTGGGGCCTCCTCATTGAATTCAGGTAGCAGCTTCCGCTTTGGGTAGCTCTTGGAGGGGCGATTATCGCCGAACCTTGCTGCTATGTTGAGTATTTTACTCCATCTGATTTGGAGTGTGTCTTGAGTGGCCTTGAGCCTTTGCTTCTGCTTTTTAAGACTTCTCGCGGTGGCAACAAGCCTTTTACGGGCATTCTGCTGCTCCGGGTGTCTGTCCGGCGTTATGTCGTCCAGACCATTATCCTTGATAGGGTTTGTTTGTTCGGTTTGATTATCCGGATTGCCGTTATCCGGCAGCGGTTCGCCCTGCTCCAGCGCTGGGTCTGTGTGATTGTTATTGTTGTCGAGGCGGGATTTAGGGTGGCGCTTACGCTGCCGCTTTGACTGCTTTTCGAGGGAATAAGCCTTTGGTGCGTCCTTCCGCTCCTCGTCGTCATCTTTTGGTGCGTCCACCATGTATACGTCATATGACGAGGTGGCATTCCAGGGCCCAGTAGGCCCTGGTTCTTCATCGTCTCCTTCATCGGCGTCCATACCGTCGATGTCTTCGGAGTCGAAGTCGAGCATGTCGATTAATTCATTGACAGTGGCTACAAAGTGGGTGGTGGGTGGGCTTTGAATTTCTTCGTCGTCCGAATCCCAACCTTGCTGACCGTAGTCCGGCCAGAACTCCCCTGATAAAGAGAGAGACTTCAGTGTCTTCAGAATATCGCCGAAAGGTGAGTGCTAAAAGATGTCCGCGGCAGTAAACTCCATGATCGGTGCCAATCGGATTCGATCGGCAGGGGCGCGGAGGGTTCGGAGTCCGGAGAGGGGTCCGGCTCCTTGGAGTCATGAGTCTCGCGGAGTGCGGGGCTGGTATTCGGCTCAACCACTGTTGGGATCGCAGCCCCCGAGGCGGCGTCCAACCGCTCATCCTCGATCGGCGTAGTTGGCTCCGAATTAAGGGTTGAAGCCAATGCGGGTGCGGCCTCCAGGGAACTGTTCGGCGGCAGAGCTAGATCATGCTCGTCGTGACAGTGCGGCGTGCTCGGCACTGGCTCAAATCCGTTGAAGATCAAGTCCCCGCGGATGTCAGCCGTGTAGTATAAACTTCCAAATCTGACCTGACAGCCAGGGGCGTAGCTTTTGATCTGCTCCAGATGGCCAAGTGAATTAGCCCGCAGTGCGAAGCCGCCGAAGACGAAGATCTGTCCACGGAGGAAGGTCTCACCCTGGACTGCATCGCTATTGATGATCATAGGAGCCATTGAGCCTGACGGCGATGACACAGAGGAACTCTCAATGAAAGCACCAATGTCGGTGTCAAAACCGGCGGATCTCGGGTAGGGGGTCCCGAACTGTGCGTCTAGGCCGGATGGTAACAGGAGGCAAGGGACACAAAGTTTTACCCAGGTTCGGGCCCTCTCGATGGAGGTAAAACCATACGTCCTGCTTGATTAATATTTATGATATGGGTAGTACAAGAGTAGATCTACCATGAGATCGGAGACACTAAACCCTAGAAGCTATCCTATGGTATGATTGTTGTTATCTATGTTGTCCTACGGACTAAAACCCTCCGGTTTATATAGACACTAGAGAGGGTTAGGGTTACACGAAGTCGGTTACAATGGTAGGAGATCTGTATATCCATATCGCCAAGCTTGCCTTCCACACCAAGGAAAGTCCTATCCGGACACGGGACGAAGTCTTCAATCTTGTATCTTCATAGTCTAGCAGTCCGAGTGAAGGTATAGTCCGGCCACCCGGACACCCCCTAATCCAGGACTCCCTCAGCAGCCATCTCCTACAAAAGAAACCCACAGGTGACACCCGTCCACCGACATGTCAAGAGAACAGATGCAGAGCTGGCGAGATAAGCCAGACAAGCCTTGCGGGGCAACTAGTGATGCGATACTGAGCGATGCATTTAATGCACCCTGCCAGCCTGCAGAGTTAGGTATGATAGCACTATTTGCTATCATATCAGTAGGTAATGACTGTTTTCCACTGTGGTGACCCCTTTATCTATAAAAGGAGGACCATGGCAATCGTAGGAGGGGTTATAGGGTTGGAAACTTGACAAACCCAAGCCGCCATACGCTTGTGGTCACCGTAGCCCTGAGGTAGGCCTTGCCGGGCAAGTGTACCACACACCACCACGTTCATTTCCACCATCAATCCACCAAATAAGGAGTAGGGTCTTATGCCTCGCGGCGGCCCGAACCTGGGTAAATTGCTTGTGTGCTCTCTGACATGCTGTCGCGCGCTGGTCTGCTCTTTGTGCATCGCGACGTCCCCCGCCGAACCAGCAAGGGGCCGCCTGGCCCCATACATGGCCGTGGATATCCCATGACATCTTTGGCGTGCTAGGTAGGGGGCTTGCTTGTGTGAACATGAAAGCGCGTGCAGCATGTCATTTTCATCGCCATCTTCATTTTTGACGATGCCATCGAGCATGGTTCCAGGAAGAAGAAGTTCGGCCCTTCGGCCTAGCCATCCACCTCGAAGGCTCCGCCGCCCGCGGCCCCAGATGCCGCGGGGGATGCAGGGACAAGTGAGGACATGAGCGCTGCTGGGGGCGTGGTAGGAGCAGGTGGCGCCGTTGCCACTCCCCCTGTGGCAGGCACAGGCATCGGAGGAGAACAGCTTCAGCAGCGTTTCGACGTTCAAGCTCCGCAAGGTATGGACGGGAGGGTGACTCCACTTACATCCCTTCCTCTCACAGACGGGCACAACCACATCAACGGTGCTTGGTCCGGGATGAGCCACCGTCCTCCGGTCGTCCCTGCCACGGGGGCGGTCACGGCGCGTGTTGGGGATATTACTACTGGGCGTAAACCGGCCAGGAAAGGCCGGGTTAACTTCTTCCGTAGTTGATTATGCTTGAAGCCCATATAGACAGAAGAGGAAAGGTCCAAGGCTCGGAACCGGTTTAAGGCCCGTAGCCGTGAACCGGCATTTGTATGAAACTTGTATTGTAAGATAGAAAGAGTGGAGACCGAACCGGACACGTTTATGAGTCGGTCTCGGGACTCTGTAAACCGACGGGCGCAGCCCATGTATATAAGGGGATGACCCGGCAGCGGTTTAGGAGACAGAAAACAACTCAAGAGCCAGACAAAGCGGATTCGCTCCCTGGCCTTTGAAACCCTAGCAATACCAATCACAACTAGACGTAGGCTTTTACCTTCCTCGAAGGGGCCGAACTAGTATAAAATTCCCCGTGTCCCTTTGTCCAGTTTAACCCCTTAAAGCTAACCCGTAGCAATGGCTCCATGACTAAGTCCTTTCACAAGGACATCTGCCGTGACAATCCCATGACAGTTGGCGCCCACCGTGGGGCTATCGCACGATGGTTTTGAGTTCTTGAAGGGCAACTTCGACGGACTTAAGGGATACGTTGTGGGCCGGATGACGAAGAGTCGTCGCGGCAAGCTCTACATCGACAACACAGGATGGGGTCCCAAGGCCGATTCAATCGAATACGTGTACCGGGTCCCCTTTGGTGGGATTCACATCTTCATCGGCAAGATCGGCGAACTGGCCCCTGAGCCGGACATCTACACCGACATCATCGAAACGGCTCAGCGTGCAAGTTCTTCGCTGGTTCAGCCCGAGGCAAGGCATGTTTTTGTGGGTGTCATCCATGGATCGAGGTACGAGGACGGACCGGTGTCCGATGGAGAGACCCTGGTCTGTTCTGATGACGAGTCTTCTGGAGAGACCGAATCACTTTACCAGTTGCAGGATGGCCGGTTTGAGGGAGGATCCGAGGGCAACAGTATTCCGGATTCCCCCGATCTACCAAACCGGGCCACCATCTTCATGACCGGCACACAATCGGCGCCTCATTCATCTACCACCGTAGCATTGCTCTCCGGTTCAACAACGGCCACACCAGCAGGGGCAGGAAGCTCGGCGCCGCCTCCGTCCCAAGTCCTGTCTGATTTGTTCGACGCTTTGGCAACGTTGATGGCCGCGGAGGTGGATGCAGCAGCCAGGGATCAGCACAATGCGGAGATTGAAAGGTGAAAGATCAGATAGCCCAGGATAAAGTGGACCTGGCAACAGAGAATGCTAGGATGGCTACAGAGCGGGCTGAATTGGAAGCACAGGCCTACCGCATTAGACTGGATCAGAATGCTTCAGAGGAAGTCATGAGAAGAAGGTATCGATCACGTCTCCCATCGGTTTATGAGCCGCAGAATCTTTTTAACACACCAGGAGCAGGAGCTGGTAGCCAACCCACACTAAACCGGGCAGGGGCACCAGGAACAGGAGCGCCGGTTCAACCACGCATGACGGACCCGCCTCGCCAAAACAACGTTGTGCCACAGTATGTATCAACGCCGCCTGGGCATTATTCCAACCCGTTGGATAACATTGTGGCCATCGCTTCACGCCTGGCGGCCCTCCCAACCGATGGCGAGTCACCAGTTGCAGTGGAAGCATGTCGGGCCAGGGATCTCCTTCAAACAACACTAAATCAACAGCAGACGTATTCACACAGTCGTGAGAGGATTCATTCCACTCCCCGTCCAAGCCGGAGTTATAGAAGACACGTGGAGGACGAATCGGCCATGTCCATTAGTGCACGTCGCCGAAATTCACCACGAGGGAACAACCCGGCTGGGGGAGGTGCTAATGCGCAAGATGTTGTGGACCATGGCCGCACACGTCGGGAGGCCGAGTGGCGGCTCGGCACGGAGCACGACAGCATACTCCGGTTCACCCCACGGCCTCCGTGGAGCCAGGAGTGATGTTTAGTTCCTTAGGGGTGCCGTGTCTAACCCCTGCTTTGCGTAATGTGAGACTGCCCAAGGATTTCAAGGGACCTCGTAAGGTACCAAATTACACCACCGATTTGCAACCAGAAGCATGGGTGGAGAGCTATGAGATGGCTATGGAGATGTTAGATTTGGATGAGGCAGTGTGTGCTAAATATTTCACCATGATGTTGGAAGGAACAGCTCGCACTTGGTTGAAGAGCTTGCCAACCAACTCTGTTGGATCATGGGCCGAATTGAAGCACCAGTTTATCCAGAACTTCAAGGATACGTGTAAGCAGCCGATGTCAATCGTAGATCTGGCCGCTTGTGTCCAAGAGGAAGGGGAGTCCACGACCCATTGGGTCAAAGGGGTCTCAGCGATTTTGCATTCATCAGATCATATCAATGCAGACACTGCAGTTTTAACATTAGAGGGCAATTGTCGTTTCAAACCGTTAAAACAGAAGTTGGGAAGGCTCAAACGTCACTGCAATGACATGTCAACACTCATGGCCGCTTTGGTTAAATACGCTGATTCAGATAATACCAAAGATCTGGATTCAGAGGAGGACAAACCGGAGAAAGGTAAGAAGAACGGCAATGCCAAAGGTCAACAACATAATCCGACAGACCATGGAAACGGTGGTAAGCGCAAGGCCAACAACAGCTTGGACTTTGTTGCAAATACCAACGCGCAGGAGAATGGCCAGCGCCGTAAGGGCAAGCAGCCCCAGAGGGGTGGAGGTTCAGGCAACAATTTGGACCGCTTGTTAAATCAGCCCTGTCCAAAGAATGGATTGAAGGAGAAGCCGGCATCACATTTTGGAAGGACTGTTATATCATGCGGGATTTCAAGAATTCCAATATGTTCCAATATGACAATGGCCCACCCGGCGGTTCAGGAGGAGGTTTCCACGGGCCGGGTTACGGAGGTGGTGGTTCCGGTTCAGGGTTTCCAGGCAACCAAACTGGACATGTCAATCAAGGGCACCAAGGCAACCAGGGAGGTTACAACCATTAGGGGAGTCAGCAGCAGCAGATGCAGTCAGGTTATCAGAGCAATTCCAAACAGCTGAACAGCGGGCAATATCATGTCTTCACTACTAGTTTGTGCAAACGTGATCAAAAGCTTCAGAAAAGGGCAGTAAACTCTGTTGAGCTGGCAGTACCTCAGTATTTACGCTGGTCTGAGCAACCTATTTTGTGGAGTAGAGATGATCACCCACCCCGGGTTGATAATCCGGGTCACTTAGCCCTGGTGGTAGCCCCTCTAGTTGGGGGATACAAGTTTACTAAAGTGCTCATGGATGGGGGAAGTAGTATCAATATTTTGTATTATGATACATTCCGCCGTATGGGGTTGACAGATAAGGATCTTAAATCGTCAAATACGGTCTTTCATGGGGTGGTACCTGGTAAGTCTGTATATCCTATTGGCAAGATAGCTTTGGAGGTAGCTTTTGGAGATGACTATGATTCAAGGTCAGAAACATTGACATTTGAGGTGGTAAAGATCAAAAGTCCGTACCATGCTTTGTTTGGGCGGTCGGCTTATGCTAAGTTTATGGCAAGGCCATGTTATGTTTATCTACAGCTTAAAATGCCAGGTCATAAAGGGACCATCATGGTACATGGAAGTCGAAAGATTGCTTTGGAGTGTGAGGAAGGTGATGCGGCTTATGCCGAGTCGGTTTGTGCCACGGAAGAGTTGAAATTCTATAAGGAGCAAGTTGATCCGGCAGATATGACCTCTTTGAAAAAGCCAACTACAGAGCATGATCCGGCGTTGAAGTTGAAATCGGCCACGGACACTAAGATGGTTGACTTTGTTCCTAGAGATTCATCCAAACAGTTCAGCATCAGCGCTAACCTAGATCCCAAATAGGAAAGCGCGCTCATCGAGTTCATCCGTGAGAATCGAGACATCTTTGCATGGAAACCTTCTGGCATGCCAGGTGTACCGAGGGAACTCGCTGAGCACACACTCAACATTGATCCTAAGTTCAAACCGGTCCGGCAGTTCCTCCACCATTTCAATGAGGAGAGACGTAAGGCTATAGGTGAAGAGGTAGCCCGTCTATTGGCTGTTGGGTTTATTGTCAAAGTTTTTCATCTAGATTGGTTAGCCAATCCGGTGCTGGTTCTTAAGAAAAACGGCACTTGGCGCATGTGTGTGGACTACATAGATTTAAACAAGGCTTGCCCTGCAGACCCCTTTGCTCTCCCTCGCATTGATCAGATAATTGATGCTACGGCGGGTTGTGACCGTTTGTGTTTTCTGGATGCTTACTCTGGTTATCATCAGATCAAAATGGCGGTTAAGGACCAGGAGAAGACAGCCTTCATAACTCCCTTTGGAGCCTTCTGCTATGTTTCCATGCCCTTTGGACTGAAGAGTGCCCAGGCGACTTACCAGCGATGTGTTCAGAATTGCCTTCATAAACAAATTGTGCGCAATGTTCATGCGTATGTGGATGATATTGTGGTCAAGTCCAGAAAGGAGGAGACATTGATAGATGATCTACGAGAAACCTTTGACAATCTCCGGGTTTACAAGATGATGCTCAATCCGGAGAAGTGTGTCTTTGGTGTCCCGGCAGGCAAGCTCTTAGGCTTTCTGGTATCAAACAGAGGCATTGAGGCTAATCCGGAAAAGATTGCAGCAATTACATCCTTGGCTAAACCGGCGTGTATTAACGATGTTCAATGTCTGGCCAGCCGGATTACAGCCTTGAGCCAGTTTATCAGTCGCCTTGGAGAGAAGGCCATCCCCTTATATCAGATGCTCAAGAAAACAGATAACTTTGTCTGGAGTGAGGCAGCTGATAAGACGTTCGAGGATCTGAAGAGGCAGCTAGCTGAACCGCCCGTGCTTGCAGCGCCGATCGATAAAGAGCCATTATTATTATATGTGGCTGCTAATGCCCCGGCTGTTAGCGTAGCCATTGTGCTAGAGAGCAAGGAGCTTGGCAAGGAATATTCGGTACAACGGACGGTTTATTATATTGGTGAGGTGCTCATTGAGTCCAAGTAGATATACCCGCATTGGCAGAAGCTGGTATATGGGGTGTTTATGGCGAGCCGGAAGCTTAAACATTATTTTCAGGGCCATCCTATCACAGTGGTTAGTTCAGCTCCTCTGGGCGACATCATTCAAAACAGAGAAGCAACTGGCCGGATTGCCAAGTGGGCCATTGAGCTTGGACCTCATGGGCTCAAATATATACCCCGCACGGCGATCAAGTCCCAGGCACTCGTGGATTTCATCAACGATTGGACGGAGTTACAGGCACCTGAAGAGAAACCAGATAATACTTATTGGACTATTCATTTTGATGGATCCAGACAGTTGGAGGACTCGGGGGCTGGAGTCGTACTAACTTCCCCACGAGGTGACAAGTTTTGTTATGTCCTCCGTTTAATGTTCCCTTGTACTAACAATTCAGCTGAATATGAGGCTTTGCTCCACGGTCTTCGGATGGCTAAAGAGATGAATTTGAGCCGGGTTAAGTGCTTCGGCGATTCAGATCTAGTGGCTCAGCAGGTGTCTGGCACTTGGGATTCTAAGGACCCACTCATGGCTACATATCCACGAGAGGTGGACGCAATGGCTGGTCACTTTAAAGGTTATCAGGTGGACCATATAGACCGGCGGAAGAATGAAGCGGCGGACGCTTTAAGTCGTCTTGGTTCCCAGCGTAAACTGGTCCCGCCCAATGTCTTTCTTGATGTGTTGCATAATCCGTCAGTCAAAGTACCAACCGAAGAAGATTTGGTTATTCCTGATCCGGAGGCTCAGTTGGTGGCAGCTCTGCATGCCATACCGGATTGGACGATCCCATATCTGGCTTACATGAACCGAGGCGAGTTACCAGACGATGAAATGTTGGCTTGACAGATAATCCGGCGTTCCAAGTCCATGACCATATTCAATAGGGAGTTACATCGTTACAGTGTTTTAGGAGCAATTCAGCGATGTGTTTCTCCTCAAGAAGGTTGTGAGGTTCTGTGAGAAATTCATGAAGGGGATTGCGGTCACCACGCCGATTCAAAGTCGTTGGTTGCCAAAGCTTTTCGCCATGGTTTTTACTGGTTGACGGCGCATGCTGATGCGGAGGATTTAGTCAAGAGATGTGATGGATGCCAAAAATTTGCCCGCTGTGTGCACGTTCCGGCTCAAGAGTTGTGGATGATTCCAATTACATGGCCATTTGCAACTTGGGGGCTTGATAATGTTGGACCCTTCAAGCGTTCTAAGGACAAAAAGACCCACCTGTTAGTAGCAGTTGATAAATTCACTAAATGGGTGGAGGCAGAGCCAGTCAGTAAGTGTGATGCAGCCACGGCGGTTCAATTCATCAAGAAGGTGATATTCCGGTTTGGTTTTCCACACAACATTATAACAGATAATGGTACTAATCTGTCAAAAGGGGAGATGGAAGAATTCTGTCAACGTGAGCACATCCGGCTTGATCTAGCATCAGTGGCTCACCCCCCAATCTAATGGTCAAGTAGAAAGGGCAAGTCAAGAAATTCTACGGGGTATCAAACCAACGCTTATGGTTCCCTTAAAGCGGACGCCGGGTTGTTTGGTTGAGGAGATACCTTCTATATTATGGAGCATCAACACCACACCCAATAGGTCTATGGGTTACATGCATTTCTTCATGGTTTATGGAGCGGAGGCGGTTCTTCCTAGTGACATCCATCACGATTCGCCCTGTGTGGCAGCTTATGTTGAAGCTGATAATGAGAAAGCACGACAGGATTCACTGGACCTGTTGGATGAAGAGCGTGATCTTGCAGTAGCACGTTCAGCGATTTATCAACAAGATATCCGACGTTATCACAGCCGCCGGGTTAAAACCAGAACCTTTCAAGAAGGTGATTTGGTGCTCTGGCTCATCCAGGATCAGACTGATATGCACAAGTTATCCCCACCTTGGGAAGGACCCTTTGTGGTCAGCAAAAATCTGCACAACGGATCTTACTACCTCATTGATGTTCGAGAGCATGAAGACTCACGTCAATCGGAGGAGGAGACCAAGCGGCCATGGAACATAGCTCTCCTTCGGCCTTATTATACTTGAAGCCATAGGCTCTTCATCTGTACATATTTATGGCAGTGTATATATCATATAATAAACCGGAGCCTCCATTATAAGCGAGGTATCTGTTCTTTTTATATCTTGTGTGTGCTTTACAAGTTAACTGACAAAGCGGAGTCTTTTAATCCGGCTTTAGCAGTTGCATAGATATAAAAAAATCACTAGGGGGCTTGGTCATATTTGAACTACAGCTACACCTCTTGATTGGTTTTTAAACCATGAAGGGACATCACTAGGGGGCTTGGTTGTCCTCACAACATAGCTACACCTCTTGATAGGCATTTAAGCCACAAAGGGAAACAATTTGTGGAGCCAAAGAGTGTTGTACATAGTACAGACTCAAACATGGGCACACACTAAGCATCGCTCACAAAGTTACTTGGGGGCTCTTTTTGCAAAGCAACAAAGAGTTTGAAAGAACCCTCGGAATTGGCTATCAATCCACGGCTTGGAAGCCTGGTGTATTCACCTAAAAACCCAGGTTAACATGCCTTCATCAAGTAAGCCACTCCTGTCCAGGTAATCCTAGTATGACCCATCGAACGTTTGACAAGTCAATCTTTTACAGACCCTGAACTTGTCACAGTTAAAACGATGATTGGTTAATTGGAGGCCCATCTTAAAAGGCTTCGTTAAATGGTTTAACTGAGAGGCCTGGCAGCCCATGAAAAGCCTCGATTTGGAGCCTGACAGCTCGTAAAAAGCCTTGCATATTTTCCTGTTTGAATTTTGTTTGTTCAAAATCGTAATTATTTTTTGATAAACCGGCGTCCTTGACCCGGCTTGCTTTTCAACTACAAGTTGTGGGCACATGATCAATTATAAACCGGTGTTTATTGACCCGGTCTGGTTTGACTAAATCGCCAGTGTTATAAAGAAAATCTGGTGGTTATCCCGGTGCGGTTTAATATATAGACTGGTACTATGAAGATGGAGTTATCAACGTTCCGGATTGGTATTAACACCTTTGCCGTGTACATGTTTGATCAACCAATGAGGTATGTTCTGTACATTACTTTTTGTAAAAACACTTGATTATTCATCTAGGTACTATATACTTCTTGGACATCATGACACGTCTAGCGGTAAACCGCTAGATACTTTTAAGTTTTTGTACCCAGGAACGCAATTCATCATGGGTTATGCATAAATATATCCCAAAGGGCGGCAGAGATTGTCACAAAGTATTACGAAACATGCTCGATGGCATGGCAGATAAACGGAGTTTCAGCTATCCTATTACAGGAAGCTTCAAAGCGGCTCAAATAGTATCATTGTTTTTCATAGTAGCCATATAAACCGGCGACCGGATCAGGACTCTTCATCGTGACGGTTTGACGGTTGAGGGTCAGTTGGTGTAGGCACTTCTTCATCCCTCCCCAGACGATGGAAATTAGCCGTTGACCAATCGATTTCAGTTAACGCTTGGAACACTGCTTCCTCATGGATAAGATTGGAAGGGTTAATATCAGGGGCGAAAGTGTGCTTACGAATCGGAGGCACAAGTTCTTCGACTTCATGGATGTCGACCGGCTGTCTTTTCCCTTCTGCATCATAAAACGGTTGAAAATGCGACAAATCGGTATCATCAACCAACTTGCTGGCTGTTGGCCGCCTCTGTTTGGTCAGCCATTGAAGATCATCATTGTCAAAGTTTGAACCGTCTTCTTTAACGCATGGGTATCCTTTGATGATATCCTCCGCTTCAAGGTCTAGAATCCAGGCTTTGGCTCGAATAAGGGTGGTTAAAGCTCCTGCTCTGGCAGCTGCTCTCTTCAATTCGGCAATACGGGCTGGTAACATGCCAGCTTCTCAAGGGTTTCCTTAATCAAAGTTGGAGCCGGTTTGTTATAAGCTGACGTGCTAATAACCCATTGAGACCCAGAGTATAGCTATTCAAACAATGTATATGCCGCTTTGAGTTTCATCCGCATATCTGTACCAAGATGAGCGATCCGAGTGTCTGCCAAAGATTTTATCAACATTTTGGTCAGTTATAAGATTCATCGACTGGTGCAACATACATAAGCAGACACTTACCAAAGATAGCAGAGGTCATAGCATTGATTTGGCGTTTCAAACCGGCTAGCTCTTCAACCACTGGCTTCAGGGCTGCCTCGGCGTCTACAGCTCTTTTGGTTAAACCGGATTTCTCGGTTTCCCATTCAGCACATTCTTGGTTGAAGGATTCTTTCAGCTTTTCCATTACGAACAGGGCCTGGGTCAGCTCCTCTTTGGCTTTTGGAGCCTCGACTTGTTCTGACTTCACATTTTCTTGCAAGTCAGAATTTCGGGCATCTTTGTTTCTCAGTTCAGCCTGCAACGTTGAAGGTATGTTAAACAAACAGCATATATCTGTGCTAAAGTACAAAGCGTATAACAAAGTTATGCACTTCATACTTGGGGGCTAATGCCTATTTGCTCTCAAGTACTACACTTTATACAAGTCTCCGGAACAATGCAAGCATTATCCTTGACACTTGGGGGCTAATGTGCGTCTGTTCTAAAAAACAGATGTGTGGATTAAAAACCGGATTAACTTGCCAAGTTAAACCAGTCTTTGGGGGCTATGCTGAAAGTTATCTAATTTTTTCAAGATGAGTCTTATCTATTATTAGCGACCTTCCATTGCAAGGATCAATGATGAGATGTTTAAAGTGTTACAAAGACCCGGTTTGTGATTAACAAACATAAAACGGCCATTGGGGGCTACTTGGGATAGTGTTTCTGCTATAAATCAATATACAAAGGGAGAGGAATTTACCTCATATCACTCTTTCATCAAGTTCACCAAACCGGCTTCATAATCCTGGTTTGAGTGCAGACGGTTCAAGAAGCCAGAATGAAGCTCATCAGCGTTAAGATGAGCATAGCTTGATAAGTCGCTGCTCCATTTACCTCTATCCCGGGTAGCTTGCTCTTCTTTGGCACTGTGCTGAGCTAAAATGATGGATGGCTAGGAGAGTTGTGGCCTATTCCAGTAATAATAACATCATCACCATGGCCTTCAGGATTTTTGGTGGATGATGCTGGAATTTCAGTGTCTTTAACCAGATTAGCCCGGTTTGGCTCTGCCGGTTCAGTATCGGGTGCGGCAGGCTCAGCATCTGTTGGCTCGTCGGTATGTTGGCCTTCAAGGGGTGGATCATCAAAAGTAGCTTCAGGATTGCGACCCTCTGGTTCACCAGTCTGTTCCGGTTCACCTCTTGGTTCTTCTTCTTCGGCGACAGGGTCTTCTGGCGGATTGGTGACCCAAGCTTTCTTGCTGGGTCTGGCTTTGGCCCTGCAAACAGAATAAAAGAGGATTAACATCCTATTCAATGGATTTATGGCGCATTGAAAGGAAAGGTTTTTACAACTCACCTGGCCATAGTTTTCAAAGGGGGAGTTGAGTTGCTGCCGATTCACCAGAAGATGAAGGAGGTGTCACCTGATAATTTGAATCGGACGGATTAAGAGGCTGTCTGAAATAACCTGCCTTGGGGTAAGAATGGTCAGAAGTAGGAGAGACCTCAGACCGGCACTTCCGAACCGGAGTGTCAGGTAAACCGGCTGAAGTGACCTGTTGGCCACTGTGCCGGGTTGTCCGGCGAGCTTCATGCTGTTGAGTCTTCAAAATAAATGTTGGATCAAAGTGAGAAAGAGGATGAGAAAATCTTACTTTCCGGACTGCTTGGCGAGTTTTTTGTGTTGGCATAGAGTCTGAACTGGAGGAAAGGGTAATTACCTCTACGTCATCAGCTTAACTGGCTTCTGCGTCCTCCTGAGGAAGATCATTGTTAATGAGATGCATGAAAAGAGAGCCAAGTGAGTCAAGTTCTACCTCAACTTATGGGTCATCAGTATCATCATCAAGCTCCATATTAATTCGGTCAGCCGTTTTCTGTTTTGACGTCCGTTTTACGGCTTTGGTCTTTGGGCGGGATGGCTTGACCACTTTGTCTCCAGTCGGCTTTCCCGCTTGCTCTATGGATTTCCGTTTCCAGAAGGGGTCATCACCCTATATATAAAGAAGAAGGGTTACAGGTTGTATAAGTTAAAGATATTGGAGATGAAGAGGAAGTGTAATGCTTACAGAAGGCGATTTGTTCTTGGCATAGAAGGGACTCAGACCGGTTTGACTATAGATCAGTTCCGACTTATTCAGTATCTTCTTTACACCTTCAGTGACTTCTTCCTTAGATAATTGGATGTTACAATGGCGTTGAGGGTCGTCAACCTCACCGGTATATTCGCACATTAAACCGGGACGCCGGCTTAGCGGCAAGATACTCCAGGATATTCAACAGCGCACAAAGTCCATGCCTGTTAAACTGTTTGCCATAAAGGTCCGGAGCTTGGCAAGTTGAGGAGCGTATTTCACCCTTTCTAAAGAGCTCAGGCGTTGAGGCATGGGGTGAGTATTGGATAGTCTGTGATCACGAAAGCCGGGGAGGGGATTTTCGTCTTCGGGGGAAGTGTCTCTCCAATAAAACCAAGTTTGATTCCATTCCTTTGGGTGGCTATGATGTTTTGCATGAGGAAATTCAACTTCTTTCCGCTTTTCAATCGAGACACCACCAAGTTCTGTGTTCGGGACATTTACAAACTCTGTGCGCCGGTTTAAGTGAAAGAAATCCCGGAACAGTTCTGCAGTTGGTTCTTCTTGTAAATATACTTCACAGAAGATCTGGATGTTGCATAAGTTGGAAACCGAGTTGGGACCAATATCTTGTGGATGAAGTTGGAAGCTGGCAAGCACATCTCAATAAAACTTTGACCCTGGCGGTTTGAAGCCACGACCTATATGGTCAACAAAGACCACCACCTCACCCTGCCTTGGGGTTGGAGGATTTTCTGTTCCTGGAACTCGCCATTTGATCTCAGTTTTCTTAGGCAGGGAGCCAATGCTAACCATCTCATTCAATTGAGTCTCAGTAACCCGGGAATGAGCCCAGTTGCAGGCAGTGAATTGTTTGGCCATTGAGAAGCAAACAAGCCGAATACGAAGCTCTATAGCATGGTCTTCGGATGGAAGCCTCCATGGGCATTCAATGCCTGGAGGTGCGTGGGGATTCAAACCTCGCAATATCCCAAATAAATGGAGACTTTCACGCCAAGGATCCGAAAATGGTAGCCTATCGAAACACCATCCTAAAAATGTCAGCTCGGTTCGAGGGGCTCGAATTTCACCATGTGGCTCGGGAAAACAATCAGGCGGCGGATATCCTCGCCCGCATCGGCGCAAAACACGATGTGGTCCCCCCAACATATTTTTGGAGAGGCTGTTCAAGCCATCCGTAGTATGGGAAGGGGACACCGGTAACAATAGTCCAGACCGGGCCAAAATACCCGATACCGAAATCTCTGACACAATCGGAGGCTCCGCCACTGAAATAACACCTTTATCCCACGAAATAATGGCCATTATTGCCCCGTGGACAGAACCATTCCTGGCCTACCTAACTAGACAAGAACTTCCGGAGGACCAAAATGAGGCACACTGCATAGTGCGGCGATCCAAGGCGTACAGGGTCCATGAGGGAGAATTGTACAAAAAAAGCTCTATCGAAGTCCTTCAAAGGTGCATCTCCGAAGACGAAGGGCAGAATCTTTTGGCAGAAATTCACGCCGGACTTGGTGTTCATCACGCTGCAGCCCGGGCTCTTGTAAGCAAGGCCTTCCGTACATGATTCTATTGGCCAACGGCCTGGGCAGATGCACAGGACTTGGTCCAATGTTGCGTCGGTTGCTAGCTCTTTACAAACCAAAGCCACATGCCACCCACCGCCCTCCAAACAATCCCCATTACGTGGCCCTTCGCGGTCTGGGGGCTTGACATGGTTGGACCCCTTAAAGGGGGAACCCACAAGAAAAAATACTTATTGGTCATGGTGGATAAATTCACCAAATGGATAGAGGCCAAACCTGTTAAAACAGCCGAATCCGGACCGGTGATAGACTTCATATCCAGGGTTGTACACCGTTATGGCGTCCCCCACAGCATCATCACTGATAATGGCAAGAACTTCACGGCCGACGAGGTAAAAATCTAGTGCAGCAAAATGGGCATCAAGCTCGATTATGCCTCAGTCTATCACCCACAAACCAACGGCCAAGTTGAGCGAGCAAACGGTCTTATAATGAGTGGCATTAAATCCAGATTAGTGCGTTCCTTAATGGAGTCTAACATGCACTGGGTAGAGGAGCTCGACTCCGTACTCTGGGGGCTGCGAACCACGCCGAATCGTAGTACCGGATATACACCCTTCTTTATGGTGTACGGCGCAGAGGCAGTTTTGCCCTGTGACATAATTCATGACTCACCTTGAGTGTGCATGTACGAAGAAAGAGAAGCCGAGCTTGATCGACAGGACAATCTGGACACCCTGGAGGAGGATCGCGACGTAGCAAAGGCCTGTTCCGCATTTTATCAGCAACAGGCTCGTAGATACCAAAGCAGAGAAGTACGGGCCAAAACTTATAACGTTGGTGAACTAGTTCTATGCCTGCCGGTTAAGAAAAAGAACAAGCTCGAGCCCAAATGGGAAGGTCCCTTCATTATTGACCAAGTTCTGACCAGTGGAGCGTACCGACTGTGGGATGCATCGACTAATCGACTCGAGCCGAACCCATGGAACGCAGCCAGACTCCGAAGATTCTACGACTAGCGCCGGACTTTATGTTCGTCCCCTTCCCCCGTCCATTTTTTGCATATACATTATCTGTGTTGTTTTTCTTTCTTTCTTTCTTTTAATCTTTCTATAGGCCTTCAAGGGTCACCTTGTGCCTCGCTTGCACATTACAGATGCGCTAGCCGCACTCTTCATACCTGGGGGCTTCCTTCACAGAAGCTTAAATTATTTATCTGGGCATCATGCCCCACACATGTGTTATACTTCCGCATGTACCTCTTTTCACAATTATATGCATCGATATGACTTAAGTTTTGGCCAAGCTGGGTTGCCTGGCTCTTGTATTTATGCCCTGCATTCCCGTTAATTCGGCTAGGGCATAATGGGAGCACCTCTGCGATTGTTACTGCCAGGTCAGCCGGATGTGTACCTCAGACTGGGTGAAGCCGAAAGCTAGCGTTCTTAATGGAATATTCGGTCGGTGAACAAAAGATATTTTTTACTTATTTTCCACATGTGCCCCCAGATGTTCTTTGCTGCGTTTCCTATCGCAGTCCGGACATGCACTTTAGGGCATGCATACCCAGGGAAAGGAACCCTTAACGGAACTATTCTCCCTGGAAGATGTTTCTTACTATCCATGTAATATAACATAACTAGTTGGGCAATTGTCTGTTCAAGCACTAATGACCCCTACGCCTGGTCTCCACGCATACCCCAATTCTTATATAACTGAGCGGGTATTTGGATACACTCCGGACTATCGGGTCTGGAGGTTGAAGCGAAAAGGTCTGCCATGACAAATGATCTACAATCCGGCTAGATGGCATTATACATGTCACTTTAATTACATAGTCAAGCAGACCGACTAAATTCCTCTTCTATACCATCCAACAGGTGGCCTAGCTTACAATCCTGTTGGGAATACTTTGCGGCTAATTCTACTTTCCCATAAACTAAGCTAATAGGGATCTCTTTCCCATCGGGCTCCACAGGTCCGACCTCGGCCATGTGATTTGGGTCGGCCTTGGTGTACCGTGTCTTCACCAAGGCCCAGGCGTCTCTGGCACCTTGTACGCATGCCGATATCTTCCATAACCGGAAGCGCTGCCATGCTCCCTTGAGCTTCTCCATAAGCTCTGCAATGCCTTCTGGCAGGGAGGCGGATGGCCAGAAGGCCTGGGAAACACCTTGCATCACCTACCGAACTTGTTCGTGCAGATGTGAGAACTCGGATAGAAGATCACCCGCAGACCCGGGCATTTCCTCCGTGGGACGACCCATCAGCATACCTACAGACATAACGCTGTTAGTCGGCTTCTTCACCAAACTCCTTCAAAAGGATTCGTTCAAGCACTTACTGAAAATGACATGCCGAAGCCGCTTATTCTCCTTCTCGGAGTCTGCAAGCTGGGCTCGAACGTCTTTTAGTTCCATGCTCAGCTTGATATTGGCGTCTTGAAGCTTGTTCTTCTCCCGCCTAACCTCGGCCATTGCGCGTTTGCTAGCCTCTAGCTGCCGCACTACATGCTGGTCCTCCGGATTTTCTCCGGATTCATCTGCAACATCTATTGTTAGATCTGCAGCCATGCCGCACACTATATGGTAACCATCATTCTTTAAAAGTAAATGTTACCAGCGGGAGACTTTTTTGGTTCCTGCAATGCAGCAACAGCGGCCCGCAGTTGGGTCTTGCATTCCTCCAGCTCCTGTGACAGCCTAGTATTCTTCTCTGTAAGAACCTGCACAATAAAGATGATCCTTAAATCAGTTCTGCTAACTGTTTCAAGTCTCAGGGGCTACTGATACATATAAATCGTCAGATTTACTTACCCTTACATCGTTTACATACTGATCCGTGGCTCTGGCTAGACCATCTTGAGCAGGACGGATGTACGCCTCTCCAGAATTGAAGGCATCAAATGCCTCTAGTGAGAAACACGCATCACAGAGTATGGCCCGGCGGCGCCTATGATTAATGGAGCTTTCCACTTCTGAGTTTGTAGCGGATTATCTATCCGCGTCCTCTATAGGGGGATTATCCGGCGCCTGCACCATATCGGCTTCTGCCTCTATGTCCGGTCCTGGCGCCCGATTGGTGGAAGCTTGATTGGCAACATCACCGGATTATACCTTTGTGCCGGCGTCTCCATCCTGACCACCTTCCTTTTTGGCCTACCCGGCCTTGATACCTCTTGGTGGTGAGTTGCTGCAGGTTTGGCAGGGCGTCCCGAATGCCTTCCTTGTAAAAAATGCCATGTGTATATGGTAGGTGAAGTGTCTAAAAAGGGGATCCTAGTTTTTGGAGTTGGGATTTTTGGTTTTTCTTACGTGCGACGCAGGGAGCAGTCCGGGATAGTCGGCCGTAATGTCCACCATGGCGTCCTCACAGCTTAACTGATAGAACTACCGGTCTATCAGCTCCACAAAGATAACCGGATCTTCTTCAAGTCCGGAGTCGAGGGCCCGGTCAGGGTCCTCTGGCTGTGGAGAGGGGCTGCTGACCTCCTTTATGGCTTTTCGCAGTTCCTGCCACAAAGTGGCAAGGTGAATACTTACAACAAAGAATGCGGGAAAAATGGGGGTAAGGGGATATAACTTACCCATCTTGGAGGATTGTACATGGAAAATCCATCCCGCGGCTTAATGCGGGTGAACTCCTCTTCCTCTCCCTTGAACAATTCGGACATAATTTTTGCTAAAGCGGCAGCATTGTCCGGACCCTTACACCCGTAGCGGGTGGCATCATCCGCCTCGTTAAAACACCATAAGGGGTGCCCATGATATTGAAGTGGCTGTACTCCCCGCATTATGCAAATCGACATAATTTCGATTACTGTCAATACTGATTGAGCCAGTGCTTTGATCCGGTTCATCAGATAGAGGACTTCTTCGTTGTCTTCCGCCTGGGGGCTCTGTGGGCGCCAAATTCGGCGTTTCTTCAGAGGAGCATTGTTAAACTCAGGAAGACCCCGCCGAACAGGGTCCGGAAGGGGAATGTCCTCCATATAAAACCATTCTGAAGGCCAGTCTTCGGACAACTTCTTCGGGGTACCGGACAGGTATCGGGTATAGGCGATGCGCCATATTTCGGCTCCGCCCACTTGATAAAGTGACCCCCTCTGTGTGCGAGGGACGAGGCAAAATAGCCTTTTCCATAGCTCGAAGTGAGCCTTGCAGCCCAGGAACAACCCGTAGAGAGCAACATAGCCGGTGATGTGTAGAAGGGAGGCAGGGGTGAAATTGTGTAATTGGAGGCCGTAGAACTCCAGGAGCCCGCGGAGGAACGGATGAATTGGAAATCCGAGTCCCCTTAGTAAATAAGGAGCAAGGCAGACCCGTTCCCCCATAGAGGGACAGGGAAAGCTCTCCGCTTGCTCCCCGCCATTGTAGGTGGCAAGCCCAGATCGAATGGGCACCATATACACCGGAGGGAGAAAACCCTTGGTCTGCAGTTCGACCAATCGACTGTGTGGAACTGAACACCGCTCCCAATCACCAGGCTTAGGGCTACGAGGGCGGGAGGAGGAGCTGCAGAGGTCGGCCATGCTGGAATGGATCTTTTCAAAATGCGCTCTGATGTATTCTCGCTGGGAGAAGGATGGTGTGGATCAGATCTAAGAATCCCCATCCCTTTAATAGACAATTTATTTATCTGGCTAGGGGGGCGAATGTAAAAACGCCCTGGCGCCTCATATTCATTCGACGCATGGGAGGTAGACCTTATTGGGCACAGAAGCCAAGAGGTTCAACATTTATGGAGTCGGACACTGCTTACGAACACTTGAAAATTGGAGACGAACCCGCCATGCAATGCCGAAGACAATACTGCACGCCGGATTCATCGTCATTGAAGCCTGGTTCAGGGGCTACTGAGGGAGTCCTGGATTGGGGGGTATCCGGACAGCCGGATTATATCCTTCGGCCGGACTATTGGACTATGAAGATACACGATTGAATACTTCGTCTCGTGTCCGAATGGGACTCTACTTGGCTTGGAAGGCAAGCTAGGGAATACAGATATGTATATCTCCTCCGTTGTAACCGACCTTGTGTAACCCTAGCCCCCTCCGGTGTCTATATAAACCGGAGGGTTTTAGTCCGTAGGACAACAGACAATCATACCATAGGCTAGCTTATAGGGTTTAGCCTCTCCGATCTCATGGTAGGTCAACTCTTGTAATACCCATATCATCAAGAATAAATCAAGCAGGACGTAGGGTTTTACCTCCATCAAGAGGGCCCAAACATGGGTAAAACATCGTGTCCCCTACCACCTGTTACCATCTGCCTTAGACGCATAGTTCGGGACCCCCTACCCGTGATCCGCCGGTTTTGACACCGACAGGACCCATTCCCCTTGCCGCACATTGATCAGACAGTGGATTCTACTTCAGGGTGTGATCTGCTCTCCTTTTTGGATGCATACTCCGGATATCACCAGATCTTCATGTCCAAAGAAGATGAGGAGAAAACATCATTCATCACTCCATGTGGTACATACTGTTTTGTCCGCATGCCTTTCGGATTGAAGAGTGCCGGGTCTACTTTTGCAAGAGCAGTACAGACTGGTTTTGAGCCGCAACTGCACAGAAACATAGAAGCTTATATGGATGACATTGTAGTCAAAACCAAGGATAAGGCCACCCTTACCCAGTATTTGGAGGAGACATTTGCTAATTGGTGCAAGATCAACCTGAAGCTTAACCCGGAGAAGTGCGTATTCGGAGTTCCCACTGGCAAGCTACTTGGATTCTTCGTGTCCCACCGGGGGATCAAAGCTAACCTCGACAAGATCAAGGCCATTGAGCAGATCAATTCACCAAGGATAGTTAAGGATGTGAGGCGCTTGACGGGATGCATTGCCGCGCTAAGCAGATTCATTTCCAAGTCTGTCGAGCGTGCCCTGCCGTTCTTCAAAATTTTGAAGAAGGCATGGACTATGAATTGGACCCCAGAAGCAGATACAGCCTTGCAAGAGTTGAAGTCTTACCTGTCATCTGTGCCTACCTTGGTTGCACCCAAACCTCAAGAGCCGTTACTGCTTTACTTGGCAGCAACCAACCAAGTGGTCAGTGCAGCCATGGTAGCATAGTGAGAAGTGGGTGAAGCGGAGAGCGGTCAGACCACGACAGAGTTAGAAGAGGATCAGAATAGCAGTAAGCACAGCAACAAGTGCAACCCCAAGGACGCAGCAAGGAAGAAAGTGGTGCATCGCCCAGTGTACTTCGTTAGCTCCTTGTTGCAAGGGGCTAGATCGAGGTACTCTGGTGTCCAAAAGTTGATCTTTGGCCTCGTCATGGCCTCAAGGAAACTGCGCCACTACTTCGAAGCCCATGAGATCACAGTTGTTACTTGTTTTCCGTTGCAGAGGATACTCCGAAACCCTGAGGCTACTGGCAGAATAGTGGAGTGGGCTTTGGAGTTCTCCAGTTTTGGTTTAAAGTTTGGGAGCACTTCAACCATTTAAAGCAAGGCGCTGGCAGAGTTTATTGCAGAATCAACGCCAACCCCTAATGAGGAAGCAACAGAAACAGCTCTCCCCGGCAAGGAATCACCCCAAGAATGGATTATGTATTTTGATGGTGCTTTTTCCCTACAAGGTGCAGGAGCTGGTGTCGGTGTCAAAATCGGCGGATCTTGGGTAGGGGGTCCTGAACTGTGCATCTAAGGTTGATGGTAACAGGAGACAGGCGACACGATGTTTACACAGGTTCGTGCCCTCTCTATGGAGGTAATACCCTACTTCCTGCTTGATTGATATTGATGAATATGAGTGTTACAAGAGTTGATCTACCAAGAGATCGTAATGGCTAAACCCTAGAAGTCTAGCCAGTATGACTAAGGTATTGAGTATATCATTTCCGGACTACACCCTCCGGTTTATATAGACACCGGGGGGATCTAGGGTTACATAGAGTCGGCTACATAAGATGAAATCTTCATAGTTGTTCACCAAGCTTGCCTTCCACGCCAAGGAGAGTCCCATCCGGACACGGGTACAGTATTTGTTCTTCATGTCTTCACAGCCCATCAGTTCGGCCCATAGATAACAGGCCAGACGCTCGAGGACCCCTTAGTCAAGGACTCCCTCAATAGCCCCTGAACCTGGCTTCAATGACAAGGTATCCGGCGCGTAGTGCTGTCTTCGGCATTGCAAGGCGGGTTCCTCCTTCCGAACTCCCAAATAGCCTACAGACAAATTGACCGTGTCCGGACCTGTAACACATACCGCACTGCTACCTCTTGAGCACTTGCGTTGGTTTTACCTTGAAGAGCAAAGGGTGATGCAGCAAAGTAGCGTAAGTATTTCCCTCAGTTTTTGAGAACCAAGGTATCTATCCAGTAGGAGGCCACGTGCGAGTACCTCGCACCTACACAAACAAATAAATCCTTGCAACCAACACGATAAGGGGTTGTCAATCCCTACACAGTCACTTACGAGAGTGAGATCTGATAGATATGATAAGATAATATTTTTGGTATTTTTATGATAAAGATGCAGAGTAAAATAAAAGGTAATAAAAATAAGTAAGTGTTGGAAGATTAATATGATGGAAGATAGACCCGGGGGCCATAGGTTTCACTAGTGGCTTCTCTCGAGAGCATAAGTATTCATGATGGGTAAACAAATTACTGTTGAGCAATTGACAAAATTGGGCATAGTTATGAGAATATCTAGGTATGATCATGTATATAGGCATCACGTCCGAGACAAGTAGACCGACTCCTACCGGCATCTACTACTACTACTCCACACATCGACCGCTATCCAGCATGCATCTAGAGTATTAAGCTCATAAGAACAGAGTAACGCTTTAAGTAAGATGACATGATGTAGAGGGATAAACTCATGCAATATGATGAAAACCCCATCTTGTTATCCTCGATGGCAACAATACAACACGTGCCTTTCTGCCCCTACTGTCACTGGGAAAGGACACAACAAGATTGAACCCAAAGCTAAGCACATCTCCCATTGCAAGACAGATCAATCTAGTAGGTCAAACCAAACTGATAATTTGAAGAGACTTGCAAAGATAGCCAATCATACATAAAAGAATTCAAAGAAGATTCAAATATTATTCATAGATAAACTTGATCATAAACCCACAATTCATCGGTCTCAACAAACACACCGCAAAAGAAGATTACATCGAATAGATCTCCACAAGAGATGGGGAGAACTTTGTATTGAGATCCAAAAAGAGAGAAGATGCCATCTAGCTAATAACTATGGACCCGTAGGTATGAGGTAAACTACTCACACTTCATCGGAGGGGCTATGACGTTGATTTAGAAGCCCTCCATGATCGATGCCCCCTCCAGCGAAGCTCCGGAACAGGCCCCAAGATGGGATCTCGTGGATACAGAAAGTAACGGTGGTGGAATTAGGGTTTTGGCTCCGTATCTAGTAGTTTGGGGGTACGTGAATATATATAGGAGGAAGGAGTACGTCAGTGGAGCAACAGGGGGCCCACGAGGGTGGAGGGCGCGCTTGGGGGGTAGGCGCGCCCCCTACCTCGTGGCCTCCTGGTTGATGTCTTTACGTAGGGTCCAAGTCCTCTGGATCATGTTCATTCCGAAAATCACGTTCCCGAAGGTTTCATTCCATTTGGACTCCGTTTGATATTCTTTTTCTGCAAAACCCTAAAACAGGTAAAAAACAACAATTCTGGGCTGGGCCTCCGGTTAATAGGTTAGTCCCAAAAATAATATAAAAGCGTATAATAAAGCCCAATAATGTCCAAACAGAATATAATATAGCATGGAACAATAAAAAATTATAGATACGTTGGAGACGTATCACGCACACAGCCGCAGAGAGAATATAATAACACACGAGTCCAATCTGCTAACAACTTTAGTAATGTGACGTCACGCCTGTCCAGTCATAATTTCGAACCATTTTTCACGCCACATTTCGAGACGCAGTTGTCATTTGCACGTCTTGTCAAAGCAGAGATCGTGTCCCCTTATTACGGGATTCTCATCAACACGGGCGTGGGTAACCCAACCGTGCCGTTTACACAGCCCTTGGGACCAGGCGAATTTTAAGGCGAATGGGGGGGGGGGGCGTTCGATATTCACCGCCCTTATAAAGAGATAAGATTCCCCTTTCTTCTCCCACGCTTTCTTCCTGCTTCTCCGTTCTTGAGCTCGAACGCCCAAGTTCTCATTTCCCAGTCTTGAGGAAGCATTCAACCATGTCCAGATCCAGAGCCGGCGGAAAATGGATGGCCTCCTCCGTTAAGAGGAAAGATATAGAGGAGCTCCGAGAGGCCAGATACCTGGCCAAGGAAATCGTTTATCGACTTCTGACCAAGGGACAGATCGTCCCCAACCCCGAGCCTCATGGGAGAGTGGTGCTCCTCACACATTTTGTCCCCGGGCTAGGATTCCCTCTCCACCCGTTTGTCCGTGGACTGATGTTTTATTATGGGCTAGATTTCCATGATCTAGCCCCCAACTTTATCCTCAACATCTTGGCATTTATAGTCGTGTGCGAGGCCTTTCTCCGCATCCCACCTCATTTCGGCCTATGGCTGAAGACCTTCAATGTGAAGCCGAAGGTGGTGAGAGGTCAACAGGCAGAGTGCGGAGGAGTTATGTTGGATAGGATGCACAACGTCACCTGGCTCCAAGGCTCCTTCATGGAAACGGTGAAGGGGTGGCAATCGGGGTGGTTCTACATCACCGAGCCGCTCGACATCAAATGGACGGCGGCCCCTGAATTTCGATCTGGAGCCCCGATGCGGCTCACCTCCTGGCAAGAGAAGGGCTTAACCTGGGGTTCTCCGGACGACCTGATAGGGCTCCAGACGTGTGTCCAGAATATGATATCCAACAAGATCAAGCTTGTCAATGTGATCCAGGTTATGCTCATCCTCCGGATCCTCCTGTGCCAACGCCGGACTTGCCATTTGTGTAAATTCGATCCGGCCAAGCACCAGACGCTGCTAGAGCTCTTTGGCACAAGGCACGAGGATATCTGGAAAGTGCTTTTCAAGGCCGGCAAGACGCCACCGCCTACAACTGAGGATCGTGGGCTTAGCTCAAAGCGCCAAGCCAATTCGTTAAGTTATTTCACGCTCTCAAGGCATAATCTTTACTAGCATATTGTGAGAAAGAAGTCTAAGCTCTCCTATCACTTTTGTCTTAGGCCTAGACTGACATAGTGAGGCGGATTAACTGCCCAGCCCCGCTACATGAAGACAAGGAGACCCAACTCCTGACGAAGATGTTGTTCCCAACACCTTATGAGGTGCCAGAGAAGAAGACCAAGAAGGCGGCAAGGGGACCAGGAGTGGCCTTCGTCGAAAGGATACTTTGGACCTGTCATCTGAAAATGAGACTAACCCTCCGGTCACCGATGACGACGAGGAGGAGGAGGAAGAAGACAACTCCCCCCCCCCCCAAGGGAGGAAGGAAGAAAGGGGTGGCCTCCCCGAACCTGGAGGCGAAGGCACGCAAGAGGGGGAAGGGCTCCCTCGCAGATAACTCTGCGTGGGATGTCGATAGCAATCCAGAACGAACGCCCTGGACCAAGCCTCGGGCCGCTTCGTAAGTACCAAAGACCTTATGCCCGTCCAAATGTATGGCCCTTCCCCTTTTCCATATTAATATGTTTAATTTATGCTATTGTAGTCCGGCCCGTGACAGTTCTCCACAATCCTCGATAGAGGGCTCGCTAGACTCCAAGGAGATGGCTAGCATGTCGCCGCCACCTGCTCACTCTACCTCGCCCAAAGGCAATGACGAGGTGGTGTCCCAAAGGGACTTTCCCGACCAAGGGGAGGCTCCGAAGATCGTCAGGGCGGCGTCCAAGGATGACTCCATGGCCGCCGGACACATGGGGGAAGAACTCCCAATGGGGACTGATGGAGGGGGCCGAGTTTCATTCGTCCCTCAGCCGAACATCATTCCAGAGACCTTCACAGCTCCGGAGTCCGGCGAACAGCCTTCCCCGAAAGGAGGGGGTGTGCCTGTTCCGCTGGTGACCTCTAGCCAACCAGAGCACCGGATGATCTTCTGGAAGCACTGCGAGGCGCTTCCATTGTAGATGAACACCGTGTCCTTATGGGTACGGTGATCAAAAAGGTTCAGTCTACCAAAAGCGGGATGACCGAAGCCTGCACTAGCCTTTTAACAGGCTTTGGGGTAATAATAATTGTAGAAAGAATATCACCGCATAGACACTAGCCCTTGATGCTCTATTTGGTGTTCAAAAAGAAAAGCCGAACAGAGGATCAAAACAATTTTCGCAGGAGTCTAACT
Source organism: Triticum dicoccoides (assembly GCF_002162155.2). NCBI lineage: Eukaryota > Viridiplantae > Streptophyta > Magnoliopsida > Poales > Poaceae > Triticum > Triticum dicoccoides. The sequence continues at coordinate 194,557,912 of NC_041380.1, forward strand.
TATGATGTCTATGTGAATAAGCAGGCATCACTGCTGGCTGCTGCTGCTCATACAGCGGAGGTCTCTCATCTGAAGAGGAGCCTGGAGCGGGCTGAGGAAGAGCTCAGCCTTGTGAAGAAGCAGCTGGAGGACAGCCAAGGTATGCAGTAACCTGTGCGTGTATGTTAGGAAGGATGAATACTTTATGGTGACTAAAGTGTCATCGACTATGCTAGGGGCTGTGACCGAGGTCGCGGCCCTCAAGAAGGCATTAGCCGAGGCCGGGGACAAAGCAGCCAAGGAGCACGTTGTACGCGAAAAGCACGAGGCCCGGGTCAGCGAGATTTAGTAAGAGCTTCAGGATGCCGTCAAGAAGTACGAGTCCCTAGAGCATGATTGTCAGGACCCCGACTCAATGTCACATCGATCTAGCCAGTAACACCTCATATCACTTTGCGGCCTCACGCACGGTATTCCCACGGGTGTCGCCTTACCTTTGCCCGGGACTGTTTGCGCCTTTTGGCTCACGTATATGATGATGTCGCTAGCATCCATATGATAAGGAGCCCGGGCTGACATGACTAGTCGTAAACCCAAAGTGGCACAGACTTACATGGACAGGCATCCATGACCCAGCATCGAACGTGTCGGTCATCAGCAAGTGGGTCCGGGCTGTAGCACTGGGCTAGCAGGACTCCGGTAAACCGGGCTGTAGCGGGCTAACAGGGCTCCGGTACTCAATGCGTGACATTTCCCATGAAGTGACAGACACAGGAACGAAGAAGGACACATGCCGGCCAGCCTAAGTGTTCCGGAGCAGTAGCAAGCTACCATGGCTCAATGGAAACACTAGGAGACATTTCCCGGTAAGAGAGGCTACTAAAGATAAACAACTAGATAGTCAGATCCGACACATACCAAGAATTTCAATAACATACACACAATATGCTCGATATGTGCAAATACAACATGGCATCACAACATGACTCTACAACTCAAGTATTTATTCAATAGGCTCCGAGGAGCGAGATATTACAAACATGGGTCTCATGACCCAACACTCAGAGCATACAAGTCAAAACACAAGCGGAAGCTTAACATGTCTGAGTACAGACAACTATTAATGAAAAAGGCTGAGAAGCCTGACTATCTACCAGATCCTGCCGAGGGCACAAGATCGTAGCTGAGGTAACAAGCTAAACGTCGAAGTCCACATGGTACTACTAGCGAGACTGAAGTCTCTCTGCAAAAACATAAATTAAGCAACATGAGTACAAATGTACCCAGCAAGACTTACATCAGATCTAACTACATATGCATCATTATCAACAAGGGGATGGTGGAGGTTGACTGCAGCAAGCCAGCTTTGACTCGGTGGCTAACCTGAACTACGACTGCAAGTAACTCTTTTGAGGTGGCGCACACGAGTCCACATATTCACCATATCAATACACCACTATGGATCTGCTCCCGTCTCCCTACGAGAACGCCATCCATAGCACTCACGCTTATCTTGCGTATTTTAGAGTATCCACTTTCACTTGTCTATGAACTGTACAAGGGGTCCAAGTTTCCATATCCGAGGAATCCGGCTATTCGAATAGATGATGATAACCCTGCAGGGGTGTACTTCTTCACACACGCTTTCGCCACTTATCGCCCTGTACACGTCATGTATCTCGGCAACCTTCAAGCGGAAGCCGGGCGAGGGAGTCGGCCACGACCTGACTAACCGAACAAGTCTCTAGTCCAGGTTTATCGCCTATTCGGGTTCCATCCGCAAGGAGATCCGGCCGGGGTGTCGCTCACGGCCCCAAACGATGTGAGCAGGGTTCCCAAGCCCACCTCGACGGGTGGATCTACGCTTGGTACACCGTGCCACTGTGCCTAGTCTGTCCCAAGCCCACCTGTACCGGGTGCCACTTGGTAGACTACTAACACTACCTACAAACACCAGAAAGTAGTTGCAACTCCTGGACAGAGATCAAGTTGATTAATAAGTCGAGAGAGCTTGGAGCGCCCAGAGCCCAATGTGTGGTAGTAGCTGTTCATGGATCACAAACACAGAACTCAGTTCCTGAGGACGGCTGCAATGAGACAACCCACCATGTACTCCTACATGGCCTCTCACCGCTACCTTTACCAAATCGTGTTCACACACTTAGCTCACACACAGTAGGACATGTTCACACGCCTCTGATTCATCCCCGATGAATCAGACCTGACTCAACTCTAAGCAGTAGCAGGCATGACAAACAAGCATAAATGAGTAGGCACATCAGGGCTCAAACAACTCCTACTCATGCTAGTGGGTTTCATCTATTTACTGTGGCAATGACAGGTCATGCAAAGGATAAAGGGGTTCAGCTACCGTAGCATGTAACAGTTGAATCGGTGTTGTCCTAATGCAGTAAAAGAGAGAAGGAGCGAGAGAGTGGGATTGTATCGGAATGAACAAGGGGGTTTTGCTTGCCTGGCACTTCTGAAGATAGCATTGAGTCTTCATCAGTGTCAATGATCACATCGTCGGAACCACGTCTATCGAGAGGGGACAACACCGGCAAACACAGAAGAAACACGATCAATGCAATGCACAATATGATGCATGCTATGACATGGCAATATGAATGTGTTTTGGGCTAATGCACCTAGCTATGATTTAAATGAAGTTGGTTTCAATATATGATTCAAACTCCAACTCCATATATGATTATTTAAATGCCCTTTATTTGTTTTGTCCAAAACAGAGGACAAACATTGTTCAAACATGCATGAAAATGGTACAAATGGATTCCTTGAATTTTTATGATAATTTTTCATATATAAATTATTTAATTTGGAGTTACGGTTGAATTTCTATGAATTTTAGAAGTTTTAGGCATTTTCTGAAATTATTAAATCATTTAAGATTTATTTAAATCCAGAAAAGGGGTTTATTGCGTCAGCATGACATCATAGTGACGTCAGCAGGTCAACGGGCGGCCCAGGTCAAACCTGACGTGTGGGGTCCACACATCAGTGACACAACTAACTAACCGTGTTAACTAGTGTTAGGTTAAGCACTAATCTAGGTTAGTTAGCACTAACTAAACCTAACTAATAACTAACAGGGATGGGTCCACATGTCAGCGACTAAGTGGGTTAACTAAAACTTAGTTAGCGCTAAGCTAAAATTAGCAGGGCTCTGGGCCCACCTGTCAGTGACACATGGGTTAATTAGCAGGGTCATTAGCCCCTAACGACGGCGCCACGTCAGCACGTCGGAGACTAGCCGACGGCAACCACAGAACACGGCGGGGGCACACCGGACTTGCGCTAGGGGCGTCGGATTGGCGCGCTGAGGGCACCAGGGCATAGCCCTCGCTCTTGCGCATCCAGAGAGCCAAATGAGACGGGTTGGGTTGGATCGAGCTCGCCGGAGTCGAGCTCATGGCGGCGGCCGGAGTTCGGGTCTCAGCGGTTTCGGCACTAGGGTGCACGGAAAGGGAAACGGGTGGTGGACTTGGCCTTCTAGGGAGCTCCTGAGCACGGGCCTGAGGTCGGACGCGAGCTGCGCTAGCTAGAGCGATGGCGGCGACATGGCCGGCGATGGTGGGGTTTCGGCCTTGGTAGATAACCTAGCTATGGCGCGCGAACGACGAAACAGAGAGGGGGAAATGGACGGAGAGATCACGTAGAATCTGTAGAGGTGGACGGCGAGCTTGGGGGAGGCCGGACGGGGACGGATTTGACGGCGGCGATCCGCGGTGGCCGAGGAGGGGAACGGCGAAGCTGGCGGCATCCAGGGCTTCCGGCGCCTTCCGTCTTGGTGAGGAGGAAGAGGGGGTCGAGGCGGAGCTCGAGGGCGTGTCGGAGAGGCTTCGGGATGGCTGCGGCCGCGCGAGCGCTGGTCGGTGGCGACGGGCTCCGTTCGGTCGCGGAAGGGAGAGTAAGCAGAGGGGGATAGGGACGGAGGGAGAGACACGGGAGAGTGAGAGAGGGTCGAGGGGGCCGCTTGGCGTCTCCAGGGAGTAGCGGAGGCAAGCAGGAGGTAGCCGGGGCATCGCCAGCGCTCGCCACCGAGCTGCTTCGGGGCGAGGGGAGGAAGATGACTGGCAGCTGGGCTGCACAGTAATGGGCCGCGCAGAAGCTGGGCTGGTTGGTGGCGCCAGGTAGGTAAGGGTCCAGGTGAGTCTCTGTTCTTTCTATTTTTTTGTTCTGTTTTATTAATTTATTTTGCCACTGTTTTGAATTTAAAATAATTCAAACAATGCCAAGAACTCCTCTGAATATTTTTATTTTGCTAGATGGACTTTTCCAAAAGCTTATAAAATATTTCAGGGGTATTTGAAATTATATTCTAATTATATGAATATAATTCAAATTCAAATAGCTACTGATTTAAATTCAAAGTCCCAAAAATAAATCCTTAAAAATGTTCAATATTTTGGTTGGGACCAGAACCCTTGCCAAAAATTATCAAACATTTAAGAAGAGCATTTTGGAACAATGAATGAGATTTTAGGGTTTTTGCCCTTCTATTATTTAAATTTTTAGGCTTCCAAATTTCCTCAGTTCAAGTTTCAAAAATTTAACCATGATGCAAACACTAGTCAGCACCATAAGCTAGGGATGTGACAACGATTCTAAGACGCATGCGTCCGAACTTGCGGAGGCCCACTAGAGCGCACGAGAGGCTCGAGCCGAGGCCCAGGGCGCCCTTCAGGAACTCCAGGCGGCTAAGAAGATTGCGGTGGGTAAGGCTTTAATTATGCAAAGTAGGTATGTGAAGGAAACCCTCTTTTTACTTACCCGAATTTGGTGCTCTATAGGGGCGTTTACGGATTTGCCGCACAGCGTATCCGATGCTGCTGAATTCTATCGAGCCAAGCAAGGGAGTTCGATGGATAAGTTATTCTGGTCTCAATATCTTGGACAAGAACATCCGGTATCCTTCAACGACCAGCTAAAACAGTTGGTCGAGCTGCATAAGGCGGCTGAGCTGGCCACGAGGGACCTGATAGTCCGGCTATGGCCTGTCGCACCGGTACCCAGCAACTACTTCGGGCTTTTGAAGTGGCTTGTTAGTGCCTGCCCGCGACTTGAGGTCGTAAATCGGTCGGTCTGTATTGAAGGTGCCCGGATGGCCTTTGCTCATTGCAAGATGTGGTGGGCGAAGATGGACGCCGTCGAGCTGACCAAGGGACCGCCGAAGGGCAAGGAGCATGGTACACCCGAGCACTATTTTGCGGGTGTCCTAGAGGGATCTCGTGTTGTAGCCACGCAGTGCGGGCATGACATTATTTTCGAGTGAATACACTCATATTTTGTCTTGCACGATGACAACAAACCCGCTTTGTAATATGATTTTTATTATGTTTTAATTGTATCCTCCTGTGCGGCCGTGTTGTATGAAATCTGAGGGTTGGCCAGTCGTCAGCTTCTGCCCTCACGTAGGTAGTACGGAGGCGTTCGGGATGGTATTTAAACAATCTTGATCCAATTATATGGTCCTTGAACACTACAAAAAAAGACACATCCGTGACATTTTGGGCCGAACGAATTTTTTTTCTGTCATACATATGACACTTCTATGACGATAATTGTGACAAAACCCGGTATCATCATAGATGTGGTGGGCTCCTACTTCTATGACAAAAAATCATGACAGTAAATGGGCTTTTCGTCCTGGGCGGGCCGTGGACGCAGCTGCATGACATTCTTTGGGCCATCCATGACGGAAAAAACCGTGGTAGAAGAGAGGGGAGGAAAATCTCGGGGAGTTGCCGGTTACGGTGGAAGGTCGGGGGCCGAGCGATGCGCGTTTCTCTCGTACACGTATGCGCGTGTGTGCGAGGCGTTGGCTCTAACTGAAACCCGAGCGAGGCGTTGGGCTCTAACTGAACCCGAGCAATTGCACTGCAGGCTACGCGTTACTGAACCCGAGCGATCGATCGATGGCTGTTAACTGAACCCGATCGAGAGATTGCTTCGCTACTGCTGCTAACTGAAGCCGATCGATGGGATGAATAGTGAGAGTTGCGGGAGGGTTTGGATGAACAGTGAGCGGTGGTGTTGCCTCTGGATGAACAGGACCCCGTTGTGTAATGGAGGGCTGGATAAATAGTAGACGGTGGAGGGGTGCCCATGGAG
>NC_041380.1:194564539-194580712 GCF_002162155.2 Triticum dicoccoides
GTTGAACAGGACCCCGTGGTGTGGAGGGCTGGATGAACAGTAGACTGTGGAGGGGTGCCCGTGGAGGGGTGGTTGAATAGGACCCCATGGTGTGGAGGGCTGTATGAATAGTAGACGGTGGAGGGGTGGTTGAACAGTAGCTGGTGGAGTAGCGCGCGGTGGAGGCTAGATGAACAGGAGCATGTGGAGGCTGGATGAACAGGCGCCCGTGGAGGCTGGAGGAGGTCGACGGTGGAGATGAACAATATCTCGTGGAGTCCTGTTTTGCAGTACGCCACACCCCTCCTGATGAATAGGACCCCTGTTTCGACCGTAGCACTCCAACACAAGTCTGTTTCCTCCGTTTTGCGGTACGCCACACCCCTCCCGATCAACAGGAGCCCTGTTTCGACCGTACGAGGTCCGTATCCTCCGTTTTGTGGTACGCCAGACCCCTCCCGATGAATAGGTTCCCGTTTCGAACGTGGCCGGTCGAACACAAGGCCGTTTCCTCCATTCTGCGGTACGCCGAGCCTCGTTTCCATCGCCTATTCCGTCCAAGCCCTCCCGATGAACACGACGCATTCCGTTGCCTCCCTATGAACATGACGCATTCCGTTGCCTCCCCATGAACACGACGACTTTGTTTCTCCGTTCCGACCCAGCCATGTACACGAGCCCTGGCCGTACGTATGAGCGAGTAGGCGTTCAAGACCCCGCCCGTATGTACACATACGTTGCCATATTGTCTTTCTTGCACCCTGGCCGCTGTACGTACGTGTAAATGCTACGTGCGCGCCTCTACTACAACACGTGCGCGCCTCTACATCGACCAGTATGTACGTACAAGTTCGCGACTAGATTGACAACGCTACGTACGCTTCGACCAGGTGGGTCCCGAGTGTCAGGCACTTCCTTGCCTGCGAAGATGTAGCTGGTCGGTCCCAGCAGTAACGGGGCGAATCATTTTTTTTCCCGGACGCACTTCCTTGCGTGCGAAGATGTAGCTGGTGGGTCCTAGTAGTCAGGGGGAAATGTTTTTTTCGCGAAATACAGTGGCCTGTCCGGTGGGTCCCAGCTGTTAGGTGGAGGAATCATTATTTTCCGCATAATAAGGAGGCACTTCCTTGCTGCGGCCGTGAACCCAGCTGTCAGCCTCTCCACGTGCAGTCCACGTCCGATGGAAGTCGTTCCTTGATCATGTTGACCACGCCACGCCAAGAGCACCAGGGCGGTGGACGACGGCGAGGCCTAGGAAGGGGACAACATGGAGGCAGGGAAGACTCGACAGTTGTTTCCCACGCGGAGGGGAGTACGAATTTATGAGGGTTTACTGGTTCGTCTGCCGTCGCAGGAGAATAACAACAGGTGTGGGTGAGTAGAGGGATGGCTAGGCCAGCGATGGGAGTACGGTCGGGCGGTGAGGCCTGCATGGTAGCACAGCCGGCCGCAAGGAGGAGGGAGCAGGAAGTCCAGCTGGTGCTTGTTTGAGCGGCTGCAGTAGGAAGAGCAGAGATTGAAGAAGCCCGACGGCTGTTGGATGGACATCCAACAGTCAGTGCTTGTGCGTCAACCTTTTTTTAGGAAAGCCTCAAATCTGTGGAAAATAGCATACAACCCATCTGCCATTATTTCTAATAATTTACAGCCCATTTGCTAATTCTTAAGGTTTTTTTGGGGCCCATATTCTTTTTGTTAGCATTACAGCCCATATTGTGGCAACGGTTAAAAAATTATACAAAATTTTGCATATTTCGATGCGGTCTGAACTGTTTTTAATCCCGAAATTTCGACTCACATTCAAACTGACTTTAAAAATAAATGTATATCAATATAAAATCCAACAAATTCTCCACGCATAAAAATTAATGTAATTTAAAATCTTGAAATGAAAAAAAGATATTTGAAACTAATTACCGGTTTGATGTGTTTTAAAAATGTACAACACATTTCTCATTACTGATGGGCCATTTTCTCGGCCAGCCGAATGAAAGCTCTCCTCATCTTGAAAGATTTGCAGCCCAATAGGCCTGACGAAGCGACTTACTTGGCAAATCACAAAAAAAACTGGGCTGTGGCCGTGGACCCAGCTGTCAGCCTCTCCACGTACAGTACTCTTCCGATGGAAGTCGTTCCTTGACCACGTTGACCACGCCGCGCGGAGAGCACCACGGCGGTGGACGATGGCGAGGCCTAGGAAGAGGATGACGCGGCAGCGGAAGCCCGCGCGGAGAGGACTACGAGGGTTCACTGGTTCGGCTGCGGTGTGAGGCTGCCGTCGCTGCAGGGCCTGGCCAGCGGGGGAATAGTAGGAGCGGTGAGGCCTCTGCGGCAGCACAACCGTCCACGGGAGGCAGGAGCATGCGGCACGACCGACACTGCTTTGGGCGGCTGGAGCAAGAAGACCAAAGGTTGAAGAAGCACTACGGCCGTTGGATGGACATTGTACGGTCACTGGAGCTAGAATCGTTCATATTGACTAAGTTGACAAAGCCCTTCGTCCCCGTCAACTTAGTAGGCCCACAAGTCAGCCTCCCAGCAAGGTGGGTCCCAGCTAGCCGGGGGAGTTCTATTTTTTTGTGCGTAATAAGGAGGCACTTCCGGTGGGTTCGAGCTGACAGCGGGGGGAACGTTTTTTCGCAAAATATGGTGGCCCGTCCGGTGGGTTCCAGCAGTCAGGGGGAAACGATTTTTTCGCAAAATACTGGTGGCCCGTCCGGTGTGTCCCCACTGTCAGGTGGAGGAATAATTATTTTCCGCGTAATAAGGAGGCACTTCCTTGCAGCTGTCGTGGATCCAGTTGTTAGCCTCCGCACATACAGTACTCTTTCGATGGAAGTCGGTCATTGACCATGTTGACCACGCCGCGCCGAGAGCACTAGGGCGGTGGACGACGGCGAGGACTCGGAGCCGGGGAAGACACAGCAGTGGATGCCCACGCGAAGAGGAGTACGAGGATTCACTGGTCCGACTGCGGTGTGAGGCTGCTGTCGCTGCAGAATAACAGGGGGTGTGGGTGAGTAGAGGGATGGCCTGGCCAGCGGTGGGAGTAGTATGGGGCGGTGAGGCCTCCGTGGCATCACAGCCGGCCATGGGAGGCAGGACCATGCGGCACGACCGGCGCTGGTTTGGGCAGCTGGAGCAAGAAGACCAGAGGTTGAAGAAGCACTACGGCCATTGGATGAACATCGTACGGTAACAAGAGCTAGAATCGTTCATATTGACTAAGTTGACAAATCCCTCCGTCCCCGTCAACTTGGTAGGCCCACAAGTCAGCCTCCCACTATGCTGGGTTCCAGCTGGCAGGGGGAATATTCATTTTTTTATGCGTAATAAGGAGGCACTTCCTTGTGTGCGAAGATAGCTGGTGGGTCCGACATGTCAGCGGGGGGCACTTTATTTCGTGAAATACAGAGGCCCTTCTGATGGGTCCCGGATGTCAGGTGGAGGAATCATTATTTTGCGCATAATAAGGAGGCATTTCCTTGTGTGCGGCCGTGGACCAAGCTGTCAGCCTCTCCACGCACAGTCTACTTCCGATGGTGTCGTTCGTTGACCACGTTGACCACGCCGCGCCGAGCGCATCCAAGGTGGTGGACGACGGCGAGGCCCCGGACAGCAACGAGCCGGAGATGGGAAGACGTGGGAGTAGAGTCGCAGACAGAGAGGTGTATGAGGGTTAACTTGTTCTATTGCGGTGTGGTTCGGCAGTCGGTGGATAAGAACATGAGGTGTGGAGGGGTGGAGAGATGGCCTGGCCAACGATGGAGTAGCGCTTCATAGCGAAGCGTGCTAAGCAGAGCTACTAGCAGTAGGAGGAAGGAGGTGGTCCCGGCGGCGCTGGAGGAAGAAGACGAGAGATTGAAGATGAATGCCGGTCGTTGGATGTACATCCAACGGCTAACATGTCAGAATCATTTGTTGACTAAATTGACAACGACTTGCATAGGCTTCGACCTATTGGCCCACATTTCAGCCTCCAAAAATGTGGCACGTATTCAACCCATTTTTCAGAATTTACAGTCTTTTTTTTGCATGGTAGAATTTACAGTCAATTTGATCTTTTTTTTGAATTACAGCCATTAACTGGGCTGGGTGAACAAATAATGTAGCGTCCATGCGGCATGTTTATTTTATTTCCTAAAAAATTACAGGCCATTTGCACTTTCTCGAAATACACGATTTTGCTGGGCTGATTCTAATTATAATGTTGGGTTGGGCCAGCAATGTTATCAAAAAATAAAAAGGGTCTAAGCATTTTGTTATAAATATATTTAAATAATAAGTGATATTATTACATTCGTCCTTAAATCTTACCAAGCTTTTGTACACAATCACTAGAATTTTCGTGCCAAAACAATCCAAGATTTTATTTGTTAAGAAATTATTTTTATAAGTTAATAAGATGTGGGATATTGTTTTCTTACATATGTAAGTATCTGTTAAATATATGATGACAATGAAAATAATATATAATAACATATAAAATATATATTTTTAGAAAAACAGGGAGCATCTCGCCGGTTCCATTGCTGAGAATGAAACCACAACATATTCTGATACAGCAGCTCAACGAGCAGTTCGAAAGCAAAGGTAGAAAATCTACAAACTAGGGGGGTGGATGAACAAGTTCTCTGAATAACACAAATCACCCGAGCGGTGCCAAAGGCAGAGCAGATAGAGCACTCAAATGACACGAGGAGGGTCCAGTGAAGCCTTCATGGTCTTCAGCCGAGGGGCCGTGTCAGCCTGCGGCGACCAGTAAGCAAGTGGAGACACCGGGCTGGAAGGCATAGCATGGTGGATGTCCCTCTTTTTTTGCGCCAGGTTCCCATCATCTTCATTAGAGATCTTGAGATGAGCCCACGGGTCCAGCCCTAGAGCAGGTCGAGCCTTGTTTAGCCACAAGTGATCGCCAACGGTTTCTAGAGGGATCTTGTTAGGGTTTCCACGAAGCTCGTCAACTTGTCCTTGTCCGATCCATAAGAGAGAATCACCCAGTTCCTCACCATGTTCCTGATCAACCTCAAGACCTGCGGAATGGAAATCCAGGAGGTGTTACTGAAAATCATAGCATTTCTATATTTCCAGAGGCACCAAAGGACAGCTGAGCACTTTTTGGTAGCAATCCAGAATCTGGCGACAGATTCGAAGGATGAGCCAATCTGACTAGAGAAATATTCCTCAATGTGGGCCCAGAGATGTTTAGCAACTATACATTCAAAAAATAGGTGAGAACAATACTCTTGTTCGAAGCAGTAAACATAATCAAGGGGTTTGATGATGTGTCTCTTCCTAAGGTTATCCCTAGTCATCAATTTGTTTTTGGAGAGAAGCCAGGGAAATACATGAATTTTAGGGGGAACTCTCAATTTCCAGATAGCAAGGATAAACACTGGTTGAACCCCTCTAAAGACGATAACATGATAGAGGGAGCTGGAGGAATACTTCCCCTTATTGTCCAGCTGCCAAATCAGGGCATCTGGCTCGATAGTAAAGGTAATGCTTTTGGCAATTTCCTCCAACTGGAACCATTGTTCCATGAGACTATCACTAAAGTTCCTTCTAAAAGAGAGTTTTAGGCATTGACCGTCCCAAACTTCATTGACACTTTTGTTAAGCTCATTGTCGATAGAGTAAATAAGCCAAAATTGGACTGCTAGGGGGGATGTGCCAAACCAAGTATCTTCCCAGAACCTGGTTCTGCTCCCATCCCCTATGTTCCATCTGTAGCCAAATTTCACAGCATGCATAATAGATTTTAATCCTTTCCAGAATCTAGAGGTCTTAGGGTTGGAGGAAGGGACAAAAATATTAGGTTTATTTCCAAGGTATTTATGGGCAATAAGAAGCTTCCAGGGTTTCAGGTCTTCCTCATAGAATCTTTTAATCCAAAACCCTAGAAGACATATGTTAATTTCTTGGAGGTTAGGTATTCCTAGGCCTCCAAAATCTTTTTCATAGAGACTAGGGCCCAATTAGCAAGGTGTAGCTTCCTATTTCCCTCAAAATCATTCCACAAGCAATGAGACATCTGAGAATTGATGAGGTTCACTGCCCATTTAGGGAACTTGAAGAAGGAGAGGAGATACACTGGAATGCTAGCCAAACAAGCTTGTATGAGGATCAATCTACCTCTGTAAGAGAGAAGTTTGCCCCTCCACCCAGAAATCTTTTTAATGATTTTATCCAGAAGGGTTAGATATCCTCTCTCCTCAGTTTATCAGAGTGGAGAGAGATACCTAGGTACTTAATGGGGAAGTTACCTTTATTACAGACTAGAATAGAGAGGAAGTCAGCTAACTCCTGATCATCCATGTTGATAGGGATGAGTTCACTTTTAGAGTATTTGATTCTCATGCTTGAGACTTGTTCAAACCAGGTTAGAACAGTTTTCAGATTGCTAGCATGTGTGGAGTCATTGTCTAAGAAAAGGATGGTATCATCTGCATATTGAAGGCAGATGATGCCACCAGGGCAGACCTCAGGACAGAGCCCTGCAATCAGACTATGACCAGCAGCTTTGCTCAGCATTTTAGTAAGAACGTCCACTACTAAATTAAACAAAAGCGGGGAGATGGGGTCACCTTGCCTAAGGCCTTTACCAGCAAGGAAAAAAACCACTTTCACAGTTATTTAACTTGACCCCAACAGACCCCCATGAGTAAGTTGCTGGATCCAACTCTCCTCTATGAAAGGCTTGGAAAAGATCTAAGAGATCATTTTTCACAAAGTCCCAAAAATGCTGGTAAAACAAGAAGGGAATCCCATCAGGACCAGGAGCCCCATCAGGATAAGAGCTAAAAATGGCTTCCTTCACCTCTGTCTCTGAAAAAGGGGCTTCTAGCAGCTCATTTTCAGCGGGAGAGACTTTTTCAGAAGCAGAGAAAAAAATGTTTTGCAGAGAGAACCCAGAAGGGTTTTCTTTCTTAAACAGGTCTTTGTAGAAGTCACTAGCCACTTTCAGCATCTCATCTACCTCAGTAAAAAGGCCATTAGGGCCATCAAGGGAGTGAATGAGGGTTTTCCTCCACCTCTGGTTAGCTACTCCATGGAAGTAAGCAGTATTTCTATCACCCTCCTTAATGTTCCTATCGCTAGACCTTTCTTTGGCTTTGATTTCTTCTTGAAGCCAAATTTTCTTGAGCTCTCCATGGACAAAGTTTAATCTATTAGTCTCAGCCTTAGAGAGGTTAGTGGTTTCTGCCTTAATATCTAGAGAATAAAACTCAAGGAGGAGAAGCCTTTTGTATCTTTTAAGATTAGCTTCCTCATTGGAGTTCCACCCTTTGGTAGTTCTTCTAAATCTTCTGATTTTGATCTGCCAATTTTCTAGGGGGCAACTGCTCCCAGTAGGCTCATTCTAGATTTTCCTGACTAGCTCAGTAAAATCTTCTCTAAGCAACCACCACTTTTCAAATTTAAAACTATTCCTCTTTGGAGTTTGGTTAAGACCAGAGTCCCAGAGCAAAGGAGTGTGGTCACTAGCACATCTGAGCAGAGCTCTACAACTAGAAAGGGAAAGAAACTATCTAATTCTGTGTCATAGAAAATTCTGTCAATGGTGGACATAATCCTGGAGCAGCACTTCCAACATATCTAGCAGAACTGTGGGTTTTCCTTCTGATAGGGCAATTCTCAACTTTATGGGTAACCATTTTGCAGATAAAACAACTCTTGGGCTTGACACATTTATCCAAATGATGCCCTGGTTCCCCACAGTTGTAGCAGATCATCTCAGAGTATGCCATAAGGCCCGAAGCAGGGGCAGGATCAGTTTTCTGGATGTCCTATCTCTTCTTTTGCTGATTCTTGCTTTGAGATTTCCCACTGATTTGAGAGTCAGAATCACCAGCAGATTGATCTTGGGCAATTACAGGAGCCTGCCCAGATTGTGCTCCCATTTGGGGCGGAGGTGGGTCGTACCACTGCCCAACCGGTGCTCCCCCCCATTGTGATAGGGGAAATTCATCGGAGTTCCTGGTTCCTTCTCATCCTCCAGCTAGATGTTGTCTCTCAGGAAGTAGAAATAACCACCAGACAGCTCAATTGAAGCAGATTGCAAGCCTAATTTCAATCTTCTGCAGGTTTGGGGGAGAGGTAAGGTAGGGGATCCACCTGCTCTAGCTCCGGTGGCGTGCTGGTGGGCAGGAGTCCAGTCAAGCATTCCCATCTCGCAGCATGGCGTGGATCTCCTAAATTCACTTCTCCTTTCTCCTATCGAACGAACGCAATTGGCGGCTCACTGGGGTGGGGCATCCTGTGCTTCTCCAAGAAATCTCCTTCGAAGTAGATCCACAGGGCTAGATTCAGCAGCTCCCAATCCACATGATCCTTGCACATCCGAGCATACCGGCGCGAGTGAGAGAACGGATTCAGTCCCTCCTCGGCTTCCTCCCTCGCAGCTTCCTCCTCTGCTTCCCTCCATTCGCATGTGCACTGGGTCCAGGAGAGAGCATCGTCGCGGATCCGCATCGCTCGCTCCCTCCATCTCCTCCCTCGAGTCTCCCCCAGCACCGCCGGCGCGACAGAGTCGAGCGGCTGGAGCATCCGCGGGAAGGTTTTTGTAGACATGTGGGAGATGCATCTTGTACATCTGCCTGTCTTCCAGCCATTCCCCCGTGGATATGGCCGGCGACTCCATGGGGCGCGCGAGCAGACTTGCTGAGGGGGGCAGGTGCGCCCGGAGTCAGGAGGCGGGGGATGGCGGCGAGATCTATTTGCCAATTACTCCCTCCTTTTCGGTTTATAGGGCTCAATTCAAAAATCTCACCAACCAAGGTAGATGATGAATGGTGGAATACTTTTTGTAGTTTGCAAAAGCACCAAATTAATGCACTTGTTTTCCTTAAAAAATTATGTTTATCAATGCATAAATTGCAATGCATGCATGCATAAAGTACATGCATTGGTGAATTTTCTCTTAATACTTGCATGCAATGATTTAATGCACCTTGGAATCCGAACATGTGATGGAAAACAACCAAATTGAGCCTTATAAAATGGAAAAACTAAAATTTTGAGATAAGCCCTATAAACCGAAAAGGAGGGAGTATGTGAACTAAACATTCAACATATAAAATGATTTAAATATATATAATATAGTTAGAAGGGAAACATAAGTTGGACCTGGCGTTCCTATTCTTATATAGAAAAATAGAACAGATCTCTGCGTTTTCTTCAAAAAAATACATAAATTGGGCTGCCAAAAATAAAACCTCGGATGGGAGGTCCATAGGCCGGTCGATACATGACGGCCCTAAGAAAATAGAAACAAGCCTATGGACCTCCCATCCAAGGTCGTGGGCTGCGCATGTTAAAAATGAAAGCCTAGACGGGGCAGCCCAAAACTACGTCCAACACTTGCCAAAACTTCGTCCCTCGTTTTCTCTGTGTTTCGCACACTCGACATTGTGTGGGCATTTTGAATGTGCATCATATGAAGATGTGCTATGCATGAATGTTGATCAGCATGATGTTAACTGGCTGGTAGTTCCATTTTCGACCATGAATAAAACTTCCAACACGATGTTAACCCTGTTTGGAAAGACCGTGTTAATATAAATGCTCTACCTCTGAAAGTTGCAGTTTTTAATCTGAAATTGAACTTGCAGTTTCTTATCTGAAACTAAAACTTGCAGTTTCTTCTCTGAGAATCACATTGTCGGCACTTTTATACTCCTATGAACCTACATTTTTTTAAGTGCTAAAAATAGATCTCTAGAATTCATAAAATACTTTATATGCTCAATACTGCAAATATGAAATTCAAAAGACATTCATATCTGAAAGTACTCTCAAAATACACAACACAAAACACAATTCACAACCTGCAAATACTGACAACCCTAAGCTCCTCCTGACAATTCACAACCTGCCCGACTATTGGGCTGGGGGGGGGGGGCAGCCCCCTCCTATTCCTCGGCGGCAGACAGCCGCCCCGTGAGACAATGTGAACAGCGAGGGAGACGATGGCGGGGAAGCGTCGTCGGGCCAACTACTTTTCTCCTCTTGCAGTTGGGTTCGGTCGACGAAGACTCCACCGGCTCGCTCTGGCAGGACACCCTCACAAAAGGCACCCTGTAGATGCTATATCCTTCAATCTCTAGTGGATGCTCCATCTGGGATCGATACTACCACCACCGGTCCCTCACGATCGGATTCGGTGAATCTGTTTGCTCCATGGCCCAGAGGAGCAGCTCTATGTACTCCGGCGCGACTCCCTCCGGGAGTATCGCCGCCTTTTCGCTTTGTTGCAGATATTTGGCCATGGATGTCGCCGTCGTTGCTAGTTGGTCCTTGTTGTCAAACCAATACTATATCTCCAACATCCTAGCTAGCTTCACAAGGTCGCCGTCTATGATCCTCACGTATCGATGGTACTCCTCCATCGATCTACTTCTCCACAGCACCTTCACTCACCGGCGGTGGTTTTTCAATGGAACAGGAGAGGAGCAGCGCTGGTTTTGGATTAGAACGGGAGAGGAGCGACACTGGTTTTGGACTGGAACATGAGAGGAGGGGCGGTGGTTTTGAAATGGAAGAGGAGAGGAGCTGCGCTGCATTTAGATTGGAACAGGACAGGAGCGACGGTGGTTTAAGAGGAGAAGAGCGGAAGAGCGGCGCTGGTCTTGGAAGTATTTTCTTGTTGTTTCGCGTATTTTGGGTCAAAGTTTGACCATGTACTGTATTTGACAAGCAAAATGTGAATGCATGTCACCAAAAATTGTATCGTTTGGTTCGTATCTGAATGTACTTTCAAATTATACTCCCTCCATTTTTGTATACAAGGCCACAAACTCATATTACAGGTACCAAGGTAAAAATCAATGCTATGTTTAAGTCAATGTTGCAAGCTAGCTTGTCACCTTGATTGTCATGTTAATTAATGTGGTTTTTCTCTCCCAAACACAACAAGCCAACCCTCTTACTCCTCATTGGTTGATTAATGTTGGGAATGCAAGCTAACCTTCTCACTCCCGCATGCACACAAAGGATATTAATGTCCTTGGGTGCTAGTACGAGGCAAACGCCATCAATTTTGCCTCGATTAATGTTAGTGGCCTTGTATAGTTCTAAATTGTAATTTTGATAGTGGACTTGTATACAACGTATAACATATATTTTATGTGCGAAAATCATGGTCAATTATGACCCAGAATAAAAGGGAGACTAGTTAATGTGGGGTCGCTTTCTTAATTGAAGGGTAAATTTGTTTTGATTTTGATCCAGTCAGAGTGCGTCGGCCCTCTCGTCCAATTCTAAATCGCTGCCGCACGCTCCTCTCCCTCTTCTCCATTGCAAAACCACCTCCTCTCCTCTCCATCATCTCCATTCCAAAACCACCTTCTCGCTTCTCCCTCTTCTCTATTACAAGACCACCGTCTCTCCTCCGTTTCCTAGACGCTTTGCTCCATGGAGCGGGCACAATCCATGGATACAAAATTAGTATACTATATACTATTTAAAAGTCGAGGGCGGGGCTTCTCCTGCGTGGTAGGCGGCAGGGCAGTTCCACCTAGTCGGTTCGACAGACACGCGAGAAAACGAGGGAGTAGGCTGCTGCAAATGTAGGGTTGTGTGATTTGACAGCGAATTACTACTGGACAGGTGGTGCCCCGTGATTTGACTTGCCATTATCATTTGCAGCGCTACGACCGGCGTGAGTCTCCCAGATTCCTAACCACCTCCATACATGTGCCTCTCCCAATGCTCCACCATGTAGTAGAGGTTGGCTCTTGCATGAGAGCCCACTTCTCCACTTTTTCCTTGCCTATCTTTCCTCCACATATGCAAAAATGCCATGTAAAGCGCACTATTGTACTTACTTTTACTTGCTCCTACAGGTGCTTAGTCTTGCCACATAGGCATAGAGTCTGATGTGGCAAGTTAATCAAGAAGAGAGAGACTAGTTTGGTGACCCAAGGAAGAAACGGTGCTAAGCGCGTGTACCTAGGTGAAAAGACAATTTTGAGTCTATAGCTAATTAAATGAAGCAAACATAGCAACACCATTTAATTGGAAGAGGTCACTCCTTGGCAAATGCAATAAACACACGCGCTTAGCACCGTTTCTTCCTTGAGTACGAAGAAAGAGATAGAGAGGAGTAAAAAATACACTTATAGCCAACCTTGTTGTAGTATGAGTGACTAAGTGATGACTATGTATGACATGCCAACATCAGATAGCCTAACGCACCGTGTTAAATCTCCAAGGGCGCGACCGCGCAAGCGACGCGACGGTCATGGTAGGCGCAACCATGATACGGGCTGCTGGTAGCCCTTGGATCTAAGATCAAAGGGTCGCATGCTAAGTTGCTGAAAATTTGTAGAATAACCCTCCAGGATAGGATATTCACCCATAGGCCTAGAATCATGCCATGCAACCGTTTGACCTCAGATCCAAGGGAGAATGGAAAGCCACTACCCTGCCGTTCGCACGCTGGCAGTTCGCTCCTACTCGTCCCTGCACGTCCTTCAATACTACGGCGGTTCGCTCCTAGTCGTCCCGTCCATTCACATTACGGTAGTTCCACTAATCCTAACCCTCCTCCCAAATCCATGGCGTCCCAAATCTCCACGATCGGCGGTGAGTACAAGGTTAGAACCAACACCGGTGATGAGCTCGACATCATCTACACCTGTTCTTCCGTGACGGTGAAAGGATGCCTTTCTCGCTTCAGCCGCATGTTCGAAAACTCAGATGATGAGTGGGTCGCTGGGCTAGATGTTGACTACACCACAGTCCTGGGATGAGAGAAGGATCTAAAGGACGAAGAGAGGAAGAAGCCCATCGTGATCCAGGTTTGCGTACATAACGTTTGCTTGGTCTACCACATAAGCCATGCCGACGTTGAGTGCCAGGATTTTAAGAACTTCCTCAAGGACAAAACAGTGAAATTCGTTACTGTAGAATTTGGTAACGACAAAGAAGTCCTGCATTGGATAGGCCTCGTTGTAGGCAACACCTTCGACCTCCAGAAGAATTGGTTGGTGTCCTCTCGTCAGCCTTCAATGCTGACCCTGGCAGGAGCCATGGTGTAACACCCCGGATGTAACTTTCCCAATTTGTACTCCAACTCTTGCCGTTTCCGGCGTTAAGTTATATTTATTCCCTCGGGTTCGGGTTTTTTGTCTCCGTGTGTTGTTGATGTCGTCATGCATCTCATATCATGTCATCATGTGCATTGCATTTGCATACGTGTTCATCTCATGCATTCGAGCATTTTCCCCGTTGTCCGTTTTGCATTCCGGCGCTTCGTTCTCCTCCGGTGGTCAATTCTACTTTTCTTTCGTGTGTGGGGATTAAACATTTCCGGATTGGACCGAGACTTGCCAAGCGGCCTTGGTTTACTACCGGTAGACCGCCTGTCAAGTTTCGTATCATTTGGACTTCGTTTGATACTCCAATGGTTAACCGAGGGACTGAAAAGGCCTCGTGTGTGTTGCAGCCCAACACCCCTCCAAGTTGGCCCAAAACCCACCTAACTCTGCTCCATCATCTAGAGCGTTCGATCACGATCGCGTGGCCGAAAACCGCACCTCATTTGGACTCTCCTAGCTCCCTCTATGCCTATAAATAGATCCCTCCACGAAATCCCGGGTCATTCGCACCCTAACCCTAGCCCTTTCATCATCCGCGCGCCGGACCTGTCCGCCGGTGCCGGACATAGTGGCCGCAGCCAGCCACTGGGCGCCAAGTGGCAGCCCCTCGCCCCCGCGCCGCGCGGCCCGCTGGAGCCCGCTTCGGGCCCCCGGAGCCCGCTCCCTCGCCCCGCCTCCTCGCGCCCGAGGCGCCGCCCGGCCCCGCCCGGCCGGCGTGCGCCGCCGCCTCCTCCGCCGCACCATCGCCGTGCCGCCTCGCCCGCCGCGCTGCCTCGCCGGCCGCCGCGCCGCCGCGCGCCGCCGCCTCCGCCGCGCCGTGCTCCGCCGCTGCCGCCCTTCGCCGTCCTCCTCGTCTTCTCACCGAGTCCGGCCGGCGTGCCTCCCCTCGCCAAGTCCGCCGACGAACTCCGGCAAGAACCCCGGCGATCCTCGTAAAGCGTGCAGATCTCAGAACCGGATTTGTCTCGGGTTGACTTTTTGCCCGGAACCCTAATCCAAGTGCTCATGTTCATAGCCCCATAACTTTGCATCCGTAGCTCCGATTCATGCATATAGCATATCAAAATGTTCATCTTAGAGAGTACATCATTTCATTCTATTGCATCATTTTCATTTGAGCTCATCTTGATGCCCGAAATGCTGTTAGAAGAGGGCTACCCGAAATGTTCATCTTAGATCCGTAGCTCCGTTTAGCACTTTTGTCATTTTTGCCATGATTAATGTGTGCATGATATGCCCGCGAGTTCTACATGTGTTTTGTTAAGGGTTTGTCATCTATCCAGATGTGCAACCCATGTATTTTTAGGATGTGTGTGGTTTCTAGTGCAAGCTTGCAAAGTGGTGCACTTGCTAAGTCTGTTTTCAGGGACTTAGTGATTTCACTAAGTCCTGGGATTGTTTATCTCACAATGCCATATGTTCATGTTGTTTCCTAGTGATCCGTGCCTCTTTTGAGGATGATCAGTAAGGATGTTTTGTTAATCTTGTAGTACTCTATCCATCCATGTCTTTGTTTGCAATTATGGAGCACCCTAGCTTGAGTCAATCGAGCTCTACTTTTGCTTCGTTGTGAATCTGGGCAGATCGTCAACTTGTTTGCGATTATGCCGATGTTATTGTAGTTGATCCGTGCATGCTATGCCATTGTTCTTGCCATGTCTAGCTTGCATTTTGTGCGTTCTTAAGGGTTGTATGCCTGTATTGCCATGACTTGCACCATGGTGAGTGCATCAAGCTCGTAAACATGCCTTTGTGAGTTATGTTTCAGCATGTCCCAGTTTTCACTAAGTCGGAAAACTGATTATGTTTTTGCTATGTTCGTGTGCTTGTTAGTATATTTTGTGATCCCTTTTGGCTCAAGGTCACTAAGGGACTTTTGTTAAGCTTGTTGAGTAGCTCCATGCCATGTCTTTCTTTGTCATGTTCAGGTCCTGTAGCATGTTGTTTTGTTGCTCCGAAGAGGGCTATATGATCTGGAATTTCAGACAAGTGTTAATTTCACCAAGTCTGAGATCTGTTTTACCATTTGCGTTTTTGCCATGCTTGTTTGAACCTCCTAATGGATGAATTGTCCGTAGCTCAGTGCTAGACTTTTGTTAAGCATCTTGTGTGCATCCCTGCCATGTATTTTGTTGTCATGGTTGAGTGTTGTAGCATGTTCATTCATTGCATTTAGATGCCTACTTGCTGTAAATCGCAGACCGGTGTCATTTTTGAATCGCTTGCCATTTCCAAACCGTAGCTCCGATTCCGACGTTCTTTATATCGTTTTCAAGCGATTTCATCTCATCTTTTCAGTGGCACACTTGGATTTCCAAGTTGAGGCCAGGTTCATGCATTCCCTGTCATATCTTGCATTTTGCATCCCGCATCACATCCCGCATAGCATATCATCATTGCATCATATTGCTTGATCCTTGCACGTGGTTGATTGTATCCTTGTTACTTGTTTGTCTTGTTTGGGTAGAGCCGGGAGACGAGTTCGCTAATGAGGAGCCCGTTGAGTTTGCTTTCGAGGATCCAGTCAACTCTGACAACTATGCAGGCAAGATGATCATACCCTCGAAATCACTACTATCTTTGTTATGCTAGTTTTGCTTGCTCTTTTGCTATGCCATTGCTACGATGCCTACCACTTGCTTGCAAGCCTCCCAAATTGCCATGTCAAACCTCTAACCCACCATGTCCTAGCAAACCGTTGATTGTCTATGTTACCGCTTTGCTTAGCCCCTCTTATAGCGTTGTTAGTTACAGGTGAAGATTAAAGGCCGTTCCTTGTTGGAACATCTTTTATTTACTTGTTGGGATATAATTATATTATCTTGTTATCTTAA
Organism: Triticum dicoccoides; assembly: GCF_002162155.2. Taxonomy (NCBI): domain Eukaryota; kingdom Viridiplantae; phylum Streptophyta; class Magnoliopsida; order Poales; family Poaceae; genus Triticum; species Triticum dicoccoides. The sequence goes on from NC_041380.1 coordinate 194,580,456, forward strand.
TGCATCTATATACTTGGTAAAGGGTGGAAGGCTCGGCGTCTCGCCTAGTGTTTTGTTCCACTCTTGCCGCCCTAGTTTCCGTCATATCGGTGTTATGTTCCCGGATTTTTGCGTTCCTTACGCGGTTGGGTTATAATGGGAACCCCTTGATATTTTGCCTTGATTAAAGCTTTTCCAGCAATGCCCAACCTTGGTCTTACCATTTGCCACCTAGCCTCTTTTTCCCTCGGGTTTCCGGACCCCGCGGGTCATCTTAT